>NW_026511678.1:0-43763 GCF_027579735.1 Bombina bombina
CAGACTCTCTCTCTCTCTCTCCAGACTACTCTCTCTCTCTCTCCAGACTCTCTCACTCTCTCTCCAGACTCTCACTCTCTCTCCAGACTCTCTCACTCTCTCTCCAGACTCTCTCTCTCTCTCCAGACTCTCTCTCTCTCCAGACTCTCTCTCTCTCTCTCTCTCTCCAGACTCTCTCTCTCTCTCAGACTCTCTCTCTCCAGACTCTCTTCTCTCCAGACTCTCGTATCTCTCTCCTCTCTCTCTCTCTCCAGACTCTCTCTCTCCAGACTCTCTCTCTCTCTAGACTCTCTCTCTCCAGACTCTCTCTCTCTCCAGACTCTCTCTCTCTCTAGACTCTCTCTCTCCAGACTCTCTCTCTCCAGACTCTCTCTCTCCAGACTCTCTCTCTCCAGACTCTCTCTCTCCAGACTCTCTCTCTCCAGACTCTCTCTCTCCAGACTCTCTCTCTCCAGACTCTCTCTCTCCAGACTCTCTCTCTCCAGACTCTCTCTCTCCAGACTCTCTCTCTCCAGACTCTCTCTCTCCAGACTCTCTCTCTCTCTCTCCAGACTCTCTCTCTCTCTCTCTCTCCAGACTCTCTCTCTCTCTCTCTCTCCAGACTCTCTCTCTCTCTCTCTCTCCAGACTCTCTCTCTCTCTCTCTCTAGACTCTCTCTCTCTCTCTCTCTCTCCAGACTCTCTCTCTCCAGACTCTCTCTCTCCAGACTCTCTCTCTCCAGACTCTCTCTCTCCAGACTCTCTCTCTCCAGACTCTCTCTCTCCAGACTCTCTCTCTCCAGACTCTCTCTCTCCAGACTCTCTCTCTCCAGACTCTCTCTCTCTCTCTCTCCAGACTCTCTCTCTCTCTCTCTCCAGACTCTCTCTCTCTCTCTCCAGACTCTCTCTCTCTCTCTCTCCAGACTCTCTCTCTCCAGACTCTCTCTCTCTCTCTCTCCAGACTCTCTCTCGACTCTCTCTCTCTCTAGACTCTCTCTCTCTCTAGACTCTCTCTCTCTAGACTCTCTCTCTCTAGACTCTCTCTCTCTAGACTCTCTCTCTCTAGACTCTCTCTCTCTAGACTCTCTCTCTCTAGACTCTCTCTCTCTAGACTCTCTCTCTCTCTCTCCAGACTCTCTCTCTCTCTCTCCAGACTCTCTCTCTCTCTCTCCAGACTCTCTCTCTCTCTCTCCAGACTCTCTCTCTCTCTCTCTCCAGACTCTCTCTCTCTCTCTCTCCAGACTCTCTCTCTCTCTCTCTCCAGACTCTCTCTCTCTCTCTCTCTCCAGACTCTCTCTCTCTCTCTCTCCAGACTCTCTCTCTCTCTCTCTCCAGACTCTCTCTCTCTCTCTCTCCAGACTCTCTCTCTCTCTCTCTCCAGACTCTCTCTCTCTCTCTCTCCAGACTCTCTCTCTCCAGACTCTCTCTCTCTCTCTCTCCAGACTCTCTCTCGACTCTCTCTCTCTCTCGACTCTCTCTCTCTCTAGACTCTCTCTCTCTAGACTCTCTCTCTCTAGACTCTCTCTCTCTAGACTCTCTCTCTCTAGACTCTCTCTCTCTAGACTCTCTCTCTCTAGACTCTCTCTCTCTAGACTCTCTCTCTCTAGACTCTCTCTCTCTAGACTCTCTCTCTCTAGACTCTCTCTCTCTAGACTCTCTCTCTCTAGACTCTCTCTCTCTAGACTCTCTCTCTCTAGACTCTCTCTCTCTAGACTCTCTCTCTCTAGACTCTCTCTCTCTAGACTCTCTCTCTCTAGACTCTCTCTCTCTAGACTCTCTCTCTCTAGACTCTCTCTCTCTAGACTCTCTCTCTCTAGACTCTCTCTCTCTAGACTCTCTCTCTAGACTCTCTCTCTCTAGACTCTCTCTCTCTAGACTCTCTCTCTCTAGACTCTCTCTCTCTAGACTCTCTCTCTCTAGACTCTCTCTCTCTAGACTCTCTCTCTCTAGACTCTCTCTCTCTAGACTCTCTCTCTCTAGACTCTCTCTCTCTAGACTCTCTCTCTCTAGACTCTCTCTCTCTAGACTCTCTCTCTCTAGACTCTCTCTCAAGACTCACATTGTAAAGCAGATAACTCCGAAACTCTTCGAGTTGAGGAGATAGCTATTAAAAACAGAACTTTCCAAGATAAGAGCTTAATATCTATGGAATGCAAAGGTTCAAACGGAACCCCTTGAAGAACTTTAAGAACTAAATTTAAACTCCATGGCAGAGCAACAGGTTTAAACACAGGCTTGATTCTAACCAAAGCCTGACAGAACGCCTGAACATCTGGAACCTCAGCCAGACGTTTGTGCAAAAGAATAGACAGAGCAGAAAATTGTCCCTTTAAGGAACTAGCTGACAAACCCTTCTCCAATCCTTCTTGGAGAAAGGATAATATATCCTAGTAATCCTGACTTTACTCCATGAGTAACCCTTGGATTCACACCAATGAAGATATTTACACCATATCTTATGATAGATTTTCCTGGTGACAGGCTTTCGAGCCTGTATTAAGGTATCAATGACCTACTCTGAGAAACCACGCTTTGATAAAATCAAGCGTTCAATCTCCAAGCAGTCAGACGCAGAGAAATTAGATTTGGATGGTTAAAAGGACCCTAAAGTAGAAGGTCCTGTCTCAGCGGCAGAGTCTATGGTGGAAAGGATGACATGTCCACCAGATCTGCATACCAAGTCCTGCGTGGCCATGCAGGAGCTATCAAAATCACAGAAGCTCTCTCCTACTTGATCTTGGCAATCAGACGAGGGAGCAGAGGAAACGGTGGAAACACATAAGCCAGGTTGAAGGACCAAGGCGCTGCTAGAGCATCTATCAGTGCTGCCTAGGGATCCCTGGACCTGGATCCATAACAAGGAAGCTTGGCGTTCTGACGAGACGCCATGAGATCCAGTTCTGGTTTGCCCCAAAGTTGAATAAACTGCGCAAACACCTCCGGATGGAGTTCCCACTCCCCCGGATGAATAGTCTGCCGACTTAGAAAATCCGCCTCCCAGTTCTCTACTCCTGGGATATGGATAGCTGATAGATGGCAAGAGTGAACCTCTGCCCATAGAATTATCTTTGAAACTTCCAACATTGCTAGGGAACTCCTTGTTCCCCCTAGATGGTTGATGTAAGCTAAAGTCGTGATGTTGTCTGACAGAAATCTGATGAACCTGACCGCAGCAAGCTGAGGCCAAGCCTGAAGAGCATTGAATATCGCTCTTAGTTCCAGAATGTTTATCGGAAGGAGTGCCGCCTCCTGAGTCCATGAGCCCTGAGCCTTCAGGGAGTTCCAGACTGCACCCCAGCCCAAAAGGCTGGCATCTGTCGTTGCTATTGTCCAATCTGGCCTGCGGAAGGTCATACCCTTGGACAGATTGACCCGAGATAGCCACCAGAGAAGAGAATCCCTGGTCTCTTGATCCAGATTTAGTAGAGGGGACAAATGGCACTATGTCCATTGCCGCTACCATTAAGCCGATTGCTTCCATACACTGAGCCACTGAAGGGCGAGAAGTAGAATAAAGAACATGGCAGGAATTTAGAAGTTTTGACAACCTGGCCTCTGTCAGGTAAATCTTCATTTCTACAGAATCTATTAGAGTCCCTAGGAAGGAAACTCTTGTGAGAGGGGATAGAGAACTCTTTTCTTCGTTCACTTTCCACCCAGACCTCAGGAATGCCAGAACAATGTCCGTATGGCGATTTGAAAATTCGATGCCTGTATCAGAATGTCGTCTAGGTAAGGGGCTACTGCTATACCCCGCAGCCTTAGGACCGCCAGGAGTGACCCCAGAACCTTCGTAAAGATTATTGGTGCCGTAGCTAACCCAAAGGGAAGAGCCACAAACTGGTAATGCCCGTCTAGGAAGGCGAACGTGAGAAACCGATGATGATCTCTGTGTATCGGAATGTGGAGATAAGCATCCTTTAAGTCCACGGTAGTCATATATTGACCCTCCTGGATCATAGGTAAGATGGTTCAAATAGTCTCCATCTTGAAGGATGGGACCCTGAGAAATTTGTTTATGATCTTGAGATCCAAGATTGGTCTGAAGGTTCCCTCTTTTTTGGGAACTACAAACAGATTTGAATAGAAGCCTTGCCCCTGTTCCTCCTTTGGAACTGGGTGGATCACTCCCATAACTAGGAGGTCTTGAACACAATGTAATCATGCCTCTCTCTTTATCTGGTTTGCAGATAATTGTGAGAGATGAAATCTCCCTTTTGGGGAAGATGCTTTGAAGTCCAGAAGATATCCCTGGGACACAATTTCCAACACCCAGGGATCCTGGACATCTCTTGCCCAAGCCTGGGCGAAGAGAGAAAGTCTGCCCCCCAACTAGATCCGTTACCGGATCGGGGGCTGATCTTTCATGCTGTCTTAGAGGCAGCAGCAGGTTTTTTGGCCTCCTTTCCTTTGTTCCAAGCCTGGTTAGGTCTCCAGACCGGCTTAGACTGGGCAAAATTTCCCTCTTGTTTTGTGTTAGAGGAAGTTGAAGCTGCGCAACTCTTGAAGTTTCGAAAGGCACGAAAATTAGTCTGTTTGGTCCTTAATTTGTTGGACCTATCCTGAGGAAGGGCGTGACCTTTTCCTCCAGTAATATCAGAAATGATCTCCTTCAGTCCAGGCCCGAATAGGGTCTGCCCCTTGAAGGGAATATTGAGAAGCTTAGACTTTGAAGTAACGTTAGCTGACCAGGATTTAAGCCATAACGCCCTACGCGCCTGAATGGCAAAACCTGAGTTCTTAGCCGTTAGTTTGGTTAAATGAACAACTGCGTCAAACAAATGAATTGGCTAGCTTAAGAGCTTTAAGCTTGTCAAGGATATCATCCAATGGGGTTTCTACCTGTAGAGCCTCTTCTAGAGACTCAAACCAGAAGGCTGCAGCATCAGTGACAGGATCAATGCATGCAAGAGGCTGGAGAATAAAACCTTGTTGAATAAACATTTTCTTTAGGTAACCCTCTAATTTGTTATCCATTGGATCTAGAAAAGCACAACTGTCCTCGACGGGGATAGTTGTACGCTTAGCTAGGGTAGAAACTGCTCCCTCCACCTTAGGGACCGTTTGCCACAAGTCCCGTGTAGAGGCATCTATGGAAAACATCTTTTTAAAAACAGGAGGGGGAGAGAACGGTACACCTGGTCTATCCCATTCCTTAGTAATAATTTCTGAAAACCTCTTAGGTATTGGAAAAACATCAGTGTAAACAGGCACTGCATAGTATTTATCCAATCTACACAATTTCTCTGGGACTATAATGTTGTCACAGTCATCCAGAGTTGCTAAAACCTCCCTGAGCAACACGCGGAGGTGTTCAATCTTAAATTTAAACATATCAGAATCAGGATGAAGTGTCTTCCCTGAGTCAGAAAAATCACCCACAGATAGAAGCTCTCCTGCCTCAGCTTCTGCACATTGTGAGGGTATATTAGACATAGCTACTAAAGCGTCAGAGAGCTCTGTATTTTTCTTAGCCCCAGAGCTGTCTCGCTTTCCTTGTAACCCTGGCAGTTTGGACAATACCGCTGTAAGGATATGATCCATAACTGCCGCCATGTCTTGTAAGGTAAACGCTATGGGCGTGCTAGATGTAGTTGGCGTCCCTTGAGCGGGACTTATAGGCTCTGACACGTGGGGAGAGTTAGTCGGCATAACTTCCCCCTCGTCAGATTCCTCTGGTGATACATTTTTTAAAGACAAAATATGATCTTTATTGCTTAAAGTGAAATCAGTACATTTGGTACACATTCTAAGAGGGGGTTCCACAATGGCTTCTAAACATAATGAACAAGGAGTTTCCTCTATGTCAGACATGTTTAACAGACTAGTAATGAGACCAGCAACCTTGGAAAACACTTTAATAAATGTGAAAAAGCAGAATATAAAAAACGGTACTGTGCCTTTAAGGGAAAAAAATAAACACAAAAACTGCAAAACAGAGAAAAAAGCAGTTAACTCTATGAAATTTTTACAGTGTATATACAAGACTAAAATAGCATTGTACCCACTTGCAAATGGATGATTAACCCCTCAGGCTCAAAAACGAAGCAAAAAAACGGTAAAACAGTTATAACAGTCACAAGCAAACTGCCACAGCTCTACTGTGGCTCCTACCTTCCCATAAAACAACTTTTGTAGGCACAAAAACAGAATTTATTCTTACCTGATAAATTACTTTCTCTTGTGATGTATCAAGTCCACGGATTCATCCTTTACTTGTGTGATATTCTCCTTCCCAACAGGAAGTGGCAAAGAGAGCACACAGTCGAGCTGTCCATATAGCTCCCCCTCTAGCTCCCCCCCCCAGTCATTCGACCGAAGGATAGGAAGAAAAAGGAGAAACCATAGGGTGCAGTGGTGACTGTAGTTTAAACAAAAACACTACCTGACTTAATAGCCAGGGCGGGCCGTGGACTCGATACATCACATGAGAAAGTAATTTATCAGGTAAGCATAAATTCTGTTTTCTCTTGTAAGATGTATGGAGTCCACGGATTCATCCCTTACTTGTGGGATACCAATACCAAAGCTTTAGGACACGGATGAAGGGAGGGAACAAGATAGGTACCTTAAACGGAAGGCACCACTGCTTGCAAAACCTTTCTCCCAAAAATAGCCTCCGAAGAAGCAAAAGTATCGAATTTGGAAAATTTGGAAAAAGTATGCAGCGAAGACCAAGTCGCTGCATTACAAATCTGTTCAACAGAAGCCTCATTTTTAAAAGCCCATGTGGAAGCCACTGCAATGGTAGAATGAGCAGTAATTGTTTCGGGAGGCTGCTGGCCAGCAGTCTCATAGGCCAAACGGATGATGCTTTTCAGCCAAAAGGAAAGAGAGGTAGCAGTCGCCTTCTGACCTCTCCTCTTACCAGAATAGATAAACAATGAAGTTGTTTGTCTGAAATCCTTAGTTGCTTGTAAATAGAACTTTAAAGCACGAACCACATCAAGATTGTGTAACAGACATACCTTCTTCGAAGAAGGATTAGGACACAGAGAAGGAACAACAATTTCTTGGTTAATATTCTTATTAGACACAACCTTAGGAAGAAACCCGGGTTTGGTACGCAAAACTACCTTATCTGCATGGAAAACCAGGTAAGGTGAATTACACTGTAAAGCAGATAACTCTGATACTCTTCGAGCAGAAGAGATAGCTACCAAAAACAAAACTTTCCAAGATAAAAGCTTAATATCTATGGAATGTAAAGGTTCAAACGGAACCCCTTGCAGGCTTGATTCTGACTAAAGCCTGACTAAATGTTTGAACGTCTGGTACCTCTGCCAGACGTTTGTGGAAAAGGATAGATAAAGCAGATATCTGTCCTTTTAAGGAACTAGCTGATAATCCTTTCTCCAATCCTTCTTGGAGAAAAGACAATATCCTGGGAATCCTAATCTTACTCCATGAGTAACCTTTGGATTCACACCAAAAAAGATATTTTTGCCAAATCTTATGGTAGATTTTCCTGGTGACAGGCTTTCTAGCCTGAATCAAGGTATCAATAACCGACTCAGAGAAACCACGCTTTGATAAAATTAGGCGTTCAATCTCCAAGCAGTCAGACGCAGAAAAAAATAGATTTGGATGCTTGAAAGGACCTTGTATTAGAAGGTCCTGCCTCACTGGTAGCGTCCATGGTGGGACAGATGACATGTCCACTAGGTCTGCATACCAGGTCCTGCGTGGCCACGCAGGCGCTATCAAAACCACCGAAGCCCTCTCCTGCTTGATTCTGGCAACCAGACGAGGGAGGAGAGGAAACGGTGGAAAAACATAGGCCAGATTGAAGGACCAAGGCGCTGCTAGAGCATCTATCAGCACCGCCTGGGGATCCCGGGACCTGGACCCGTAAAGAGGAAGTTTGGTGTTCTGACGGGACGCCATCAGATTCAATTCTGGAGTGCCCCATAGCTGAGTCAGCTGGGCAAATACCTCCGGGTGGAGTTCCCACTCCCCCGGGTGAAAAGTCTGACGACTTAGAAAATCCGCCTCCCAGTTGTCTACTCCTGGGATGTGAATTGCTGAGAGATGGCAGGAGTGATCCTCCGCCCACCTGATTATTTTGGTTACCTCCGTCATTGCTAGGGAACTCCTTGTTCCCCCTTGATGATTGACGTAAGCTACAGTCGTGATGTTGTCCGACTGAAATCTGATGAATTTAGCCGCAGCTAGCTGAGGCCATGCCTGAAGCGCGTTGAATATCGCCCTCAGTTCCAGAATGTTTATCGGGAGAAGAGCTTCCTCCTGAGACCATAAGCCCTGAGCTTTCAGGGAGTCCCAGACTGCAACCCAGCCCAACAGACTGGCGTCGGTCGTTACGATGATCCACTCTGGTCTGCGGAAACACTTTCCCTGAGACAGGTGATCCTGAGACAACCACCAGAGAAGAGAATCTCTGGTCCAGCTGTATTTGAGGAGACAAATCTGCATAATCCCCATTCCACTGTTTGAGCATGCATAGTTGCAGTGGTCTGAGGTGTATCCGTGCAAAAGGGACTATGTCCATTGCCGCTACCATTAGTCCGATTGTCTCCATGCACTGAGCTACAGATGGCCGAGGAATGGAATGAAGAACTCGGCAAGTGGTTAAGAGTTTTAACTTTCTGACCTCCGTCAGAAATATTTTCATATCTACCGAGTCTATCAGAGTTCCTAGGAAGGAAACTCTTGTGAGGGGGGAGAGAGAACTCTTTTTGA
This sequence comes from Bombina bombina, assembly GCF_027579735.1. Lineage (NCBI taxonomy): Eukaryota > Metazoa > Chordata > Amphibia > Anura > Bombinatoridae > Bombina > Bombina bombina. Next base: position 8,679 of record NW_026511678.1, read on the forward strand.
TGTTCACCTTCCACCCGTGAGACCTCAGAAATGCCAATACGATTTCCGTGTGAGACCTGGCTCTTTGGAAAGCCGACGCCTGAATTAAGATGTCGTCTAGATAAGGTGCCACTGCTATGCCCTGCGGCCTTAGAACCGCCAGGAGGGACCCTAGCACCTTAGCCACAAACTGGTAATGCTTGTCCAGAAAGGCGAACCTGAGAAACTGGTGATGATCTTTGTGGATAGAAAACAGAATTTATGTTTACCTGATAAATTACTTTCTCCAACGGTGTGTCCGGTCCACGGCGTCATCCTTACTTGTGGGATATTCTCTTCCCCAACAGGAAATGGCAAAGAGCCCAGCAAAGCTGGTCACATGATCCCTCCTAGGCTCCGCCTACCCCAGTCATTCGACCGACGTTAAGGAGGAATATTTGCATAGGAGAAACCATATGATACCGTGGTGACTGTAGTTAAAGAAAATAAATTATCAGACCTGATTAAAAAACCAGGGCGGGCCGTGGACCGGACACACCGTTGGAGAAAGTAATTTATCAGGTAAACATAAATTCTGTTTTCTCCAACATAGGTGTGTCCGGTCCACGGCGTCATCCTTACTTGTGGGAACCAATACCAAAGCTTTAGGACACGGATGATGGGAGGGAGCAAATCAGGTCACCTAGATGGAAGGCACCACGGCTTGCAAAACCTTTCTCCCAAAAATAGCCTCAGAAGAAGCAAAAGTATCAAACTTGTAAAATTTGGTAAAAGTGTGCAGTGAAGACCAAGTCGCTGCCCTACATATCTGATCAACAGAAGCCTCGTTCTTGAAGGCCCATGTGGAAGCCACAGCCCTAGTGGAATGAGCTGTGATTCTTTCGGGAGGCTGCCGTCCGGCAGTCTCGTAAGCCAATCTGATGATGCTTTTAATCCAAAAAGAGAGAGAGGTAGAAGTTGCTTTTTGACCTCTCCTTTTACCGGAATAAACAACAAACAAGGAAGATGTTTGTCTAAAATCCTTTGTAGCATCTAAATAGAATTTTAGAGCGCGAACAACATCCAAATTGTGCAACAAACGTTCCTTCTTCGAAACTGGTTTCGGACACAGAGAAGGTACGATAATCTCCTGGTTAATGTTTTTGTTAGAAACAACTTTTGGAAGAAAACCAGGTTTAGTACGTAAAACCACCTTATCTGCATGGAACACCAGATAAGGAGGAGAACACTGCAGAGCAGATAATTCTGAAACTCTTCTAGCAGAAGAAATTGCAACCAAAAACAAAACTTTCCAAGATAATAACTTAATATCAACGGAATGTAAGGGTTCAAACGGAACCCCCTGAAGAACTGAAAGAACTAAGTTGAGACTCCAAGGAGGAGTCAAAGGTTTGTAAACAGGCTTGATTCTAACCAGAGCCTGAACAAAGGCTTGAACATCTGGCACAGCTGCCAGCTTTTTGTGAAGTAACACAGACAAGGCAGAAATCTGTCCCTTCAGGGAACTTGCAGATAATCCTTTTTCCAATCCTTCTTGAAGGAAGGATAGAATCTTAGGAATCTTAACCTTGTCCCAAGGGAATCCTTGAGATTCACACCAACAGATATATTTTTTCCAAATTTTGTGGTAAATCTTTCTAGTTACAGGCTTTCTGGCCTGAACAAGAGTATCGATAACAGAATCTGAGAACCCTCGCTTCGATAAGATCAAGCGTTCAATCTCCAAGCAGTCAGCTGGAGTGAGACCAGATTCGGATGTTCGAACGGACCTTGAACAAGAAGGTCTCGTCTCAAAGGTAGCTTCCATGGTGGAGCCGATGACATATTCACCAGATCTGCATACCAAGTCCTGCGTGGCCACGCAGGAGCTATCAAGATCACCGACGCCCTTTCCTGATTGATCCTGGCTACCAGCCTGGGGATGAGAGGAAACGGCGGGAATACATAAGCTAGTTTGAAGGTCCAAGGTGCTACTAGTGCATCCACTAGAGCCGCCTTGGGATCCCTGGATCTGGACCCGTAGCAAGGAACTTTGAAGTTCTGACGAGAGGCCATCAGATCCATGTCTGGAATGCCCCACAGTTGAGTGACTTGGGCAAAGATTTCCGGATGGAGTTCCCACTCCCCCGGATGCAATGTCTGACGACTCAGAAAATCCGCTTCCCAATTTTCCACTCCTGGGATGTGGATAGCAGACAGGTGGCAGGAGTGAGACTCCGCCCATAGAATGATTTTGGTCACTTCTTCCATCGCCAGGGAACTCCTTGTTCCCCCCTGATGGTTGATGTACGCAACAGTTGTCATGTTGTCTGATTGAAACCGTATGAACTTGGCCCTCGCTAGCTGAGGCCAAGCCTTGAGAGCATTGAATATCGCTCCCAGTTCCAGAATATTTATCGGTAGAAGAGATTCTTCCCGAGACCAAAGACCCTGAGCTTTCAGGGATCCCCAGACCGCGCCCCAGCCCATCAGACTGGCGTCGGTCGTGACAATGACCCACTCTGGTCTGCGGAAGGTCATCCCTTGTGACAGGTTGTCCAGGGACAGCCACCAACGGAGTGAGTCTCTGGTCCTCTGATTTACTTGTATCCTCGGAGACAAGTTTGTATAGTCCCCATTCCACTGACTGAGCATGCACAGTTGTAATGGTCTTAGATGAATGCGCGCAAAAGGAACTATGTCCATTGCCGCTACCATCAAACCTATCACTTCCATGCACTGCGCTATGGAAGGAAGAGGAACGGAATGAAGTATCCGACAAGAGTCTAGAAGTTTTGTTTTTCTGGCCTCTGTCAGAAAAATCCTCATTTCTAAGGAGTCTATTATTGTCCCCAAGAAGGGAACCCTTGTTGACGGAGATAGAGAACTCTTTTCCACGTTCACTTTCCATCCGTGAGATCTGAGAAAGGCCAGGACAATGTCCGTGTGAGCCTTTGCTTGAGGAAGGGACGACGCTTGAATCAGAATGTCGTCCAAGTAAGGTACTACAGCAATGCCCCTTGGTCTTAGCACTGCTAGAAGGGACCCTAGTACCTTTGTGAAAATCCTTGGAGCAGTGGCTAATCCGAAAGGAAGCGCCACGAACTGGTAATGCTTGTCCAGGAATGCGAACCTTAGGAACCGATGATGTTCCTTGTGGATAGGAATATGTAGATACGCATCCTTTAAATCCACCGTGGTCATGAATTGACCTTCCTGGATGGAAGGAAGAATTGTTCGAATGGTTTCCATTTTGAACGATGGAACCTTGAGAAACTTGTTTAAGATCTTGAGATCTAAGATTGGTCTGAACGTTCCCTCTTTTTTGGGAACTATGAACAGATTGGAGTAGAACCCCATCCCTTGTTCTCCTAATGGAACAGGATGAATCACTCCCATTTTTAACAGGTCTTCTACACAACGTAAGAATGCCTGTCTTTTTATGTGGTCTGAAGACAACTGAGACCTGTGGAACCTCCCCCTTGGGGGAAGCCCCTTGAATTCCAGAAGATAACCTTGGGAGACTATTTCTAGCGCCCAAGGATCCAGAACATCTCTTGCCCAAGCCCGAGCGAAGAGAGAGAGTCTGCCCCCCACCAGATCCGGTCCCGGATCGGGGGCCAACATTTCATGCTGTCTTGGTAGCAGTGGCAGGTTTCTTGGCCTGCTTTCCCTTGTTCCAGCCTTGCATTGGTCTCCAAGCTGGCTTGGCTTGAGAAGTATTACCCTCTTGCTTAGAGGACGTAGCACTTTGGGCTGGTCCGTTTCTACGAAAGGGACGAAAATTAGGTTTATTTTTGGCCTTGAAAGGCCGATCCTGAGGAAGGGCATGGCCCTTACCCCCAGTGATATCAGAGATAATCTCTTTCAAGTCAGGGCCAAACAGCGTTTTCCCCTTGAAAGGAATGTTAAGTAGCTTGTTCTTGGAAGACGCATCAGCTGACCAAGATTTCAACCAAAGCGCTCTGCGCGCCACAATAGCAAACCCAGAATTCTTAGCCGCTAACCTAGCCAATTGCAAAGTGGCGTCTAGGGTGAAAGAATTAGCCAATTTGAGAGCATTGATTCTGTCCATAATCTCCTCATAAGGAGGAGAATCACTATCGACCGCCTTTACCAGCTCATCGAACCAGAAACACGCGGCTGTAGCGACAGGGACAATGCATGAAATTGGTTGTAGAAGGTAACCCTGCTGAACAAACATCTTTTTAAGTAAACCTTCTAATTTTTTATCCATAGGATCTTTGAAAGCACAACTATCTTCTATGGGTATAGTGGTGCGTTTGTTTAAAGTGGAAACCGCTCCCTCGACCTTGGGGACTGTCTGCCATAAGTCCTTTCTGGGGTCGACCATAGGAAACAATTTTTTAAATATGGGGGGAGGGACGAAAGGAATACCGGGCCTTTCCCATTCTTTATTTACAATGTCCGCCACCCGCTTGGGTATAGGAAAAGCTTCTGGGAGCCCCGGGACCTCTAGGAACTTGTCCATTTTACATAGTTTCTCTGGGATGACCAAATTCTCACAATCATCCAGAGTGGATAATACCTCCTTAAGCAGAATGCGGAGATGTTCCAACTTAAATTTAAACGTAATCACATCAGGTTCAGCTTGTTGAGAAATGTTCCCTGAATCAGTAATTTCTCCCTCAGACAAAACCTCCCTGGCCCCATCAGACTGGTTTAGGGGCCCTTCAGAACCATTATTATCAGCGTCGTCATGCTCTTCAGTATCTAAAACAGAGCAGTCGCGCTTACGCTGATAAGTGTGCATTTTGGCTAAAATGTTTTTGACAGAATTATCCATTACAGCCGTTAATTGTTGCATAGTAAGGAGTATTGGCGCGCTAGATGTACTAGGGGCCTCCTGAGTGGGCAAGACTCGTGTAGACGAAGGAGGGAATGATGCAGTACCATGCTTACTCCCCTCACTTGAGGAATCATCTTGGGCATCATTGTCATTGTCACATAAATCACATTTATTTAAATGAGAAGGAACTCTGGCTTCCCCACATTCAGAACACAGTCTATCTGGTAGTTCAGACATGTTAAACAGGCATAAACTTGATAACAAAGTACAAAAAACGTTTTAAAATAAAACCGTTACTGTCACTTTAAATTTTAAACTGAACACACTTTATTACTGCAATTGCGAAAAAATATGAAGGAATTGTTCAAAATTCACCAAAATTTCACCACAGTGTCTTAAAGCCTTAAAAGTATTGCACCCCAAATTTGGAAGCTTTAACCCTTAAAATAACGGAACCGGAGCCGTTTTTAACTTTAACCCCTTTACAGTCCCTGGTGTCTGCTTTGCTGAGACCCAACCAAGCCCAAAGGGGAATACGATACCAAATGACGCCTTCAGAAAGTCTTTTCTATGTATCAGAGCTCCTCACACATGCGACTGCATGTCATGCCTCTCAAAAACAAGTGCGCAACACCGGCGCGAAAATGAGGCTCTGCCTATGATTTGGGAAAGCCCCTAAAGAGAAAGGTGTCTAAAAAAGTGCCTGCCGATATAATCTTATCAAAATACCCAGATTAAATGATTCCTCAAGGCTAAATATGTGTTAATAATGAATCGATTTAGCCCAGAAAAAGTCTACAGTCTTAATAAGCCCTTGTGAAGCCCTTATTTACAATCTTAATAAACATGGCTTACCGGATCCCATAGGGAAAATGACAGCTTCCAGCATTACATCGTCTTGTTAGAATGTGTCATACCTCAAGCAGCAAGAGACTGCTCACTGTTCCCCCAACTGAAGTTAATTCCTCTCAACAGTCCTGTGTGGAACAGCCATGGATTTTAGTAACGGTTGCTAAAATCATTTTCCTCATACAAACAGAAATCTTCATCTCTTTTCTGTTTCAGAGTAAATAGTACATACCAGCACTATTTTAAAATAAACTCTTGATTGAATAATAAAAACTACAGTTAAACACTAAAAAACTCTAAGCCATCTCCGTGGAGATGTTGCCTGTACAACGGCAAAGAGAATGACTGGGGTAGGCGGAGCCTAGGAGGGATCATGTGACCAGCTTTGCTGGGCTCTTTGCCATTTCCTGTTGGGGAAGAGAATATCCCACAAGTAAGGATGACGCCGTGGACCGGACACACCTATGTTGGAGAAATGTGCAGATACGCATCCTTTAAATCCACGGTGGTCATATATTGACCCTCCTGGATCATTGGTAAGATTGTCCGAATGGTCTCCATCTTGAATGATGGGACTCTGAGGAATTTGTTTAGAATTTTGAGATCCAGGATTTGTCTGAAAGTTCCTTCTTTCTTTGGAACCACAAACAGGTTTGAGTAAAAACCCAGCCCTTGTTCCGCAATTGGAACCGAGTGGATCACTCCCATTGTATGTAGGTCTTCTACACAGCGTAAGAACGCCTCTTTCTTTGTCTGGTCTGAAGACAGACGAGAAATGTGGAACCTTCCCCTTGGAGGGGAGTCCTTGAATTCTAGAAGATATCCCTGGGATACAATCTCTAAGGCCCAGGGATCGTGTACATCTCTTGCCCAGGCCTGAGCGAAGAGAGCCTGCCCCCTACTAGATCCGGTCCCGGATCTGGGGCTACCCCATCATGCTGTCTTGGAGGCTGCTGTAGACTTCTTGGCCTGTTTACCCTTGTTCAGCCCTGGTAAGGTTTCCAGGCTGCCCTGGGTTGTGCAGCGTTACCCTCTTGCTTTGCAGCAGGGGAGGATGAAGCGAGACCGCTCCTGAAATTCCGAAAGGTACGAAAATTATTTTGTTTGTTCTTTGTCTTGAAGGACTTGTCCTGAGGGAGAGCATGGCCTTTTCCCCCAGTGATTTCTGAAATAATCTCTTTCAATTCAGACCCGAAGAGGGTCTTTCCTTTGAAAGGGATGTTCAAAAGTTTGGATTTTGACGACACATCGGCCGACCAGGACTTTAGCCATAGCGCCCTGCGCGCTAAAATGGTGAAACCTGAATTCTTTGCCGCTAACTTAGCTAGTTGGAAAGCGGCATCTGTGATAAAAGAATTAGCCAGCTAAAAGGGCCACTGTAAGTAAATATTTTCTATGCCTGTTACTAACTAACTACCCCAAATACGCTTTTTATCAATAGCATTTCATTAACATATCTCTACCGTATATCAGAAATCTTGTCTGCAAATTTAATTGTTTTCCAAACCCACTCCGTGGGTATCCTTTGCTCTGTACCAATCCGTTTACAATACCTAGGTTTCAAAATGGCGCTTTAAAAACAAAGTTATTGGTTTAAGTATTTTGAACACTCAGTGCTGAAAATAGTGGGCAGGATAACGTGACATCATCGGCAAATAAAAGATATAACTTTTAGAACGTTATGAAACTGTTTTGGAGAAAATATAAGTCAATAGGTTTTAATTAATGTTTATTAACTTTAATATGTTAGTTGTTTAGCTTAATAATTATAACAGAAAGTAATCCTTTAAGAGCCTTAATTCTGTCCATAATGTCCTCATATGAGGTCTCCGTCTGGAGCGCATCTTCCAGCGCCTCGAACCAGAAAGCAGCTGCAGTGGTTACAGAAACAATGCACGCAATAGGTTGGAGAAGAAAACCTTGTTGAACAAAAATTTTCTTAAATAAACCCTCTAATTTTTTTATCCATAGGGTCTTTAAAAGCACAACTGTCTTCAATTGGTATAGTTGTGCGTTTAGCAAGTGAAGAAACAGCCCCCTCCACCTTAGGGACCGTCTGCCATGAGTCCCGCATGGGGTTAGATATGGGGAACATTTTCTTAAAAACAGGAGGGGGGACAAAAGGGACACCTGGTCTATCCCACTCCCTAGTAACGATATACACAATCCTCTTAGGGACCGGAAACACATCAGTGTAAACAGGAACTTCTAGGTAACTTGTCCATTTTTACAATTTCTCTGGAACCACCATAGGGTCGCAGTCATCCAGAGTAACTAATACCTCCCTGAGCAATAAGAGGAGGTGTTCTAGTTTAAATTTAAAAGCCAACGTATCTGAATCTGTCTGAGGAGAAACCTTTCCTGAATCGGAAATTTCTCCCTCTTCAGGGTGTTGTGAGGGTATATCGGATACGGCTACTAAAGCGTCAGAATGCTCATTATCTGTTCTTAAAACCGAGCTATCACGCTTTGCAGGTAACACGGGCAGTTTAGATAAGAACACTGAGAGGCTATTATTCATAACTGCCGCCAAGTCTTGCAAGGTAAAAGAGTTAGACGCACTAGAGGTGCTAGGTGTCGCTTGAGCGGGCGTAACTGGTTGTGACACTTGGGGAGAGGTTGACGGGCTAACCTCGTTACCTTCTGTTTGAGAATCATCTTGAGCCACATTTTTAAGTGCAACAATATGTTCTTTAAAGTGTATAGACATATCAGTACAAGTGGGACACATTCTGAGAGGGGGTTCCACCATGGCTTCTAAACACATTGAACAAGGATTTTCCTTGGTGTCAGACATGTTTAACAGACTAGTAGTAATACAAACAGGCTTGGAAATCACTTTAATCAATTAAAAACACACTTTGAAAAAAACGTTACTGTGCCTTTAAGAGATAAAAAAAAGGCACACAATTTTGCAAAACAGTAAAAAAATGCAGCAAACTTTTCGAAATTAGCATTAGTAAGATTGCACCACTAGCAATATAAACGATTAACCCCTTAATGCCCAAACCGGATCGATAGAAGCCAAAAAAACGGTTAAAGAAACTTCAGCACCTTGCCACAGCTCTGCTGTGGCCCTACCTACCCTTGGGAACCAGATTTGTGGGGAAAAAAGATTCTTATAGGCCATCAAACTGCTGCAGGACCCTCCATGTGAAACAGCCTGAACTTCTAGTCAAAATAACTGCGCATCTGAGGCGCGAAATTAGGCCCCTCCCACCTCACTCTGGTGCTTGTGAGGCCTAAAGAAACACTCCCAAGTGTTTTAGTAATAGCCATGTGGATAACAACCCCTGAAAGAAACCCAAAGGAGCCTTCAAAGTGTCTCAAAAAAACGATATTTTCAATAAAAACAGTTTGCCCTGAAGTAGTGTCAACCAGCATAAACTAGCCCTGTTATGTAAGCTTGAAATTCCATACTTAGTCTCTGAATACAGCTTACCCTTCTCCCTCATGGGCATATTAACAGTCTTTTCTAGCATTATCACAGTCTTGTCTAGAAATAAATGACTGAACATACCTTATTGCAGCCTAACCTGCAAACCGTTCCCCCCAACTGAAGTTCTCTTGTACTCCTCAGTCCTGTGTGGGAACAGCAGTTGATTTTAGTTACAACCTGCTAAAATCATCTTCCTCCCTGCAGAAATCTTCATCTACTTTCTGCTAGAGTGTAAATAGTACACACCGGTACCATTTAAAATAAACTCTTGCTTGTAGAAAATAAAAAACTACAATTCTAACACCACATTCACTTTACCCTTCCGATTGCTTAGAGACGGCAAAGAGAATGACTGGGGGGTGGAGCTAGAGGGGGAGCTATATGGACAGCTCTGCTGTGTGCTCTTTGCCACTTCTTGTTGGGAAGGAGAATATCCCACAAGTAAAGGATGAATCCGTGGACTCGATACATCTTACAAGAGAAAACCCTTTACAGAGGTCGAATATGTCAGGGGACTCCTTCAGGGAAGCTGGATGTCTCAGGATGTAAAAACTACTGCGCAATTAGAGCGCGAAAATAGGCCCCTCCCACCATGCACTCAAAAACAGAGGGCCTTAAAAAACTATTCCTAGGAGTAAAATCACAGCCATGTGGAAAACTAGGCCCCAAATAAAGATTTATCACCCTTAGTAAAAAACGTTCTTTATAAATCCTGTAAACGTTTAATATACTAAGCCATAAGAGTAAGTAACATGAATATTACCCTTTACTGCAAGCATGATGCCAGTCGTTTGTTAATTCACTGCAATCAGGCTTACCTTAAAGGGACATTATACACTCATTTTTTCTTTGCATAAATGTTTTGTAGATAATCTATTTATATAGCCCATAAAGTTTTTTTTTTTAATTAATGTATAGTTTTGCTTATTTTTAAATAACATTGCTCTGATTTTCAGACTCCTAACCAAGCCCCAAAGTTTTATGTGAATACGCTCGACTACCTACTCCAGCTTGCTCCTGTTTGTGTAAAGGGTCTTTTCATATGCAAAAGAAGGGGGAGGGGGGGAGTGTCTTATTTGCCACTTGCAGTGGGCTTTCCAGCTACCTTTTCAACAGAGGTAAACTGACAGCTTCTAAGTAAGTTTTTAAACAGTTTTATACTGAATTTTTATATCAGTATCTGTGCATATTATTCTTTATAGTAGTGTCTATTACATGCAGTTATATGAAAATGAGTGTATACTGTCCCTTTAAATATATCAGGCACTGTCAGCATTTTCTAGACTTCTTATCATCTCTCTAGAAAAAAATATACTGAACATACCTCAGGGCAGTTAATTCTGCAGGCCGTTCTCCCAGCTGAAGTTTTCCCATACTCTTCAGTTATGTGTGAGAACAGCAGTGGATCTTAGTTACAACCTGCTAAGATCATCAAAAACCTCAGGCAAAACTCTTCTTCTAATTTCTGCCTGAGGTAAAAACAGTACAACGCCGGTACCATTTAAAAATAAACTTTTGATTGAAGATAAACTACACTAAGTCACCACACATCTCTAGCTACTTCCCTTGTCGAGAGCTGTAAGAGAATGACTGGGGGTGCACTTAGGGGTGGAGCTATATAGACAGCTCTGCTGTGGGTGATCCTCTTGCAGCTTCCTGTTGGGAAGGAGAATATCCCACAAGTAATGGATGATCCGTGGACTGGATACACCTTACAAGAGAAAACACATTTGATTAATCCCCACTGTTCAATAACCTCCCTCAGGAGATATTAACCCACAATTCTATAAAGATAAAAGAAGTCGCACACTGACGCTGCCTTCAGCAATTTCAACATAAGTAAAAATTGAAACGATCTTAAAGGGACAGTCTACACCAAAATTTTTCTTATTTAAAAAGATAGATAATCCCTTTATTACCCAATCCCCGTTTTTGCATAACCAACACAGTTATATTAATATACTTTTTACCTCTGTGATTACCTTGTATCTAAGCCTTTGCAGACAGCCTCCTTAGCCAAGTGCCTTTGACAGACATGCAGTGTAGTCAATCAGTGAAGACTCCTAAATAACTTCACGGGAGTGAGCACAATGTTATCTATATGACACATGTGAACTAGCACAGTCTAACTGTGAAAAACTTTCAAAATGCTCTGAGCTAGGAGGTGGTTTTCAACTGTTTAGAAATCAGTTTGAGCCTAGCTAGGTTTAGCTTTTCAAAATTACCACCAAGGGAACAAAGCAAATTTGATGATAAAAGTAAATTGGAAAGTTGTTTAAAATTGCATGCCCTATCTGAATCATGAAAGTTTAGTTTTGACTTTACTGTCCCTTTAACAGAATACATGCTGTGGAACAAAAACACAGCCTCTCAAGTGTGACAGTTTTGTAGCATCGCTCCTGACATGGACTTGAGTGAAGAAAGCAGACAGTGAAACTCGTCAACACTGGTTGCTTAAGGAGCTGTTAGCAGGCAGTCTGGATGGGTTCGCAGAAAGACTCTCCCTGCATCTCCAGACTAACTTTCATCAATGCCCTCACTGAGAGGCTGACAAGACTACTTAAAACTCCAGTTCCATAATGAAGGGCATATATCCCTCCTGAGAAACAACTCCAAAATCTTCTGACACTTCTCTGCCGTCCTCCTGTGACAAAAGGCAAATAATGACTGGGAGATAGGGGAAGTGGGAGAGGTATTTAAGCCTTTGGCTGGGGTGTCTTTGCCACTTACTGGTGGCCAGGTTCAGTATTTCCCAACAGTAAGGAATGAAGCCGTGGACTCTCCTTGTATTAAAAAGTAAATAACTGTCTTAAATTTAAGGGTGGGGTCGTGGACTCTCCATATCTGGAAAGAAATTTAACATGTTAGCATAAATTTGTTTTCTTTCCTAAGATATGGAGAGTCCACGTCGTCATCAATTACTAGTGGGAACCAATACCCAAGCCAGAGGACAAAGATGACTAGGGAGGGAGAACAAGACAGGCAGATAAACAGAGGGCACGCACCACCGCTTGAAGAACCTTTCTCCCAAAGGAAGCCTCAGCCGAGGAAAAAAGTATCAAATTTGGAAAAAGTATGCAGAGAGGACCAAGTTGCAGCCTTGCAAATCTGTTCCACAGAAGCTTCATTTTTGTTTTTAAAAACAGGATACGGGGAAAACTGAATCCCTGGCATCTCTTATTCCTGTGCAATAATCTCCGTTGCACGGTCTGGAACAGGAAACACTTCCACAGAGGAAGGAACATCAAAGTATTTATTAAGTTTACTTGATATCTTAGGGCTGACGACAGGCGCGTCTGAGTCGTCCAAAGTAGCCAAAACCACCTTTAACAATACACAAAGGTGTTCAAGCTTACATCTGAAGGATACTACTTCAGCATCAGATGAAGGAATTATACTGTCCGAATCTGAGATTTCACCCTCCGACTCCCAGCGAATCCTCTTCATCAGACTTATGAGAGAGGGCGACCCGAGTAGCAGAGGTTGGAACATAACCTTAATATCTGAATCTCTAACGTTCCTCTTGCGCTTCCCCTTTAGCATAGGGATGACAGATAATGCTGCAGATACCACCGAAGATACCTGAGCAGCAATCTCTTCCGGCAAATAAACTCCTCCAGGAGACTGAGAGGAATCGCAGGGCACTGTATGTGACGCCGCTAAAGGATTACTAACTTTTTCATTTCTAATGTTAAATTCAACAAACGTTTTGATTATAAATTATAGTAGCAATGTAATTTACCTGCTCAAAGTTTAAAACGAAGCCCCCTTTTTCAATAAAAACATAATTTATGTAAGAACTTACCTGATAAATTCATTTCTTTCATATTAGCAAGAGTCCATGAGCTAGTGACGTATGGGATATACATTCCTACCAGGAGGGGCAAAGTTTCCCAAACCTCAAAATGCCTATAAATACACCCCTCACCACACCCACAATTCAGTTTAACGAATAGCCAAGAAGTGGGGTGATAAGAAAAAAGTGCGAAAGCATATAAAATAAGGAATTGGAATAATTGTGCTTTATACAAAAAAAATCATAACCACCACAAAAAAGGGCGGGCCTCATGGACTCTTGCTAATATGAAAGAAATGAATTTATCAGGTAAGTTCTTACATAAATTATGTTTTCTTTCATGTAATTAGCAAGAGTCCATGAGCTAGTGACGTATGGGATAATGACTACCCAAGATGTGGATCTTTCCACACAAGAGTCACTAGAGAGGGAGGGATAAAAATAAAGACAGCCAATTCCTGCTGAAAATAATCCACACCCAAAATAAAGTTTAATGAAAAACATAAGCAGAAGATTCAAACTGAAACCACTGCCAGAAGTACTTTTCTACCAAAAACTGCTTCAGAAGAAGAATACACATCAAAATGGTAGAATTTAGTAAAAATATGCAAAGAGGACCAAGTTGCTGCTTTGCAAATCTGATCAATCGAAGTTTCATTCTTAAACGCCCAGGAAGTAGAAACTGAACTAGTAAAATGAACTGTAATCCTTAGAGGCGGAGTTTTACCCGACTCGACATAAGCATGATGAAATAAAGATTTCAACCAAGATGCCAAAGAAATGGCAGAAGCTTTCTGGCCTTTTCTAGAACCGGAAAAGATAACAAATAGACTAGAAGTCTTTCGGAAAGACTTAGTAGCTTCAACATAATATTTCAAAGCTCTAACAACATCCAAAGAATGCAACGACTTCTCCCTAGAATTCTTAGGATTAGGACATAATGAAGGAACCACAATTTCTCTACTAATGTTGTTGGAATTCACAACTTTAGGTAAAAAATCAAAAGAAGTTCGCAACACCGCCTTATCCTGATGAAAAATCAGAAAAGGAGACTCACAAGAAAGAGCAGATAATTCAGAAACTCTTCTGGCAGAAGAGATTGCCAAAAGGAACAAAACTTTCCAAGAAAGTAATTTAATGTCCAATGAATGCATAGGTTCAAACGAAGGAGCTCGAAGAGCCCCCAGAACCAAATTCAAACTCCAAAGAGGAGAAATTTACTTAATGACAGGTTTTATACGAACCAAAGCTTGTACAAAACAATGAATATCAGGAAGAAAAGCAATCTTTCTATGAAAAAGAACAGAAAGAGCAGAGATTTGACCTTTCAAGGAACTTGCGGACAAACCCTCATCTAAACCATCCTGAAGAAACTGTAAAATTCTCGGTATTCTAAAAGAATGCCAAAAAATGATGAGAAAGACACCAAGAAATATAAGTCTTCCAGACTCTATAATATATCTCTCTAGATACAGATTTACGCGCCTGCAACATAGTATTAATCACAGAGTCAGAGAAACCTCTTTGACCAAGAATCAAGCGTTCAATCTCCATACCTTAAAATTTAAGGATTTCAGATCCTAATGGAAAAAAGGACCTTGCGACAGAAGGTCTGGTCTTAACGGAAGAGTCCACGGTTGGCAAGAGGCCATCCGGACCAGATCCGCATACCAAAACCTGTGAGGCCATGCTGGAGTTACCAGCAGAACAAACGAGCATTCCTTCAGAATCTTGGAGATTACTCTTGGAAGAAAAACTAGAGGCGGAAAGATATAGGCAGGATGATACTTCCAAGGAAGTGATAATGCATCCACTGCCTCCGCCCGAGGATCCCGGGATCCGGACAGATACCTGGGAAGTTTCTTGTTTAGATGAGAAGCCATCAGATCTATTTCTGGGAGTTCCCACATTTGAACAATCTGAGGAAATACCTCTGGGTGAAGACCATTCGCCCAGGTGCAACGTTTGGCGACTGAGATAATCCGCTTTCCAATTGTCCATACCTGGGATATGAACCGCAGAGATTAGACAGGAGCTGGATTCCGCCCAAACCAAAATTCGAGATACTTCTTTCATAGCCAGAGGACTGTGAGTCCCTCCTTGATGATTGATGTATGCCACAGTTGTGACATTGTCTATCTGAAAACAAATGAACAACTCTCTCTTCAGAAGAGGCCAAGACTGAAGAGCTCTGAAAATTGCACGGAGTTCCAAAATATTGATTGGAAATCTCACCTCCTGAGATTCCCAAACCCCTTGTGCCGTCAGATACCCCCACACAGCTCCCCAACCTGTAAGACTTGCATCTGTTGAGATTATAGTCCAGGTCGGAAGAACAAAGAAGCCCCCTGAACTAAACGATGGTGATCTGTCCACCATGTCAGAGAGTGTCGTAAAATCGGTTTAAAGATATTAATTGAGATATCTTTGAGTAATCCCTGCACCATTGGTTCAGCATACAGAGCTGAAGAGGTCGCATGTGAAAACGAGCAAAGGAGATCGCATCTGATGCGGCAGTCCTAAGACCTAACATTTCCATGCATAAGGCTACCAAAGGGAATGATTGTGACTGAAGGTTTTGACAAGCTGATATCAATGTTAAACTTCTCTTGTCTGACAAGGACAGAGTCAGACACTGAATCTATCTAGAAACCTAAAAAGGTTACCCTTGTCTGAGGAATCAATGAACTGAATGGTAAATTGATCCTCCAACCATGAACTTGAAGAAACAACACAAGTCGATTCGTATGAGATTCTGCGAAAATGAGAAGACTGAGCAAGTACCAAGATATCGTCCAAATAAGGAAATACCAAAACCCTGTTCTCTGATTACAGAAAGAAGGGCACCGAGAACCTTTGAAAAAAAATCTTGGAACTGAGGCTAGGCCAAACGGTAGAGCCACAAAACTGGTAATGCTTGTCTAAAAAGAGAATCTCAGACACTAAAAGTGATCTGGAAGAATCGGAATATGCAGATACACATCCTGTAAATCTATTGTAGACATATAATGCCCTTGCTAAACAAAAGGCAGGATAGTCCTACAGTAACCATCTTGAATGTTGGTATCCTAACATAACGATTCAATAATGATAGATCCGGAACTGGTCTGAAGGAATTGACCTTCTTTGGTACAATGAAGAGATAAAAATAAAACCCCAGCCCCTGTTCCAGAACTGGAACTGGCATAATTACTCCAGCCAACTATAGATCTGAAACACATTTCAGAAATGCTGAGCCTTTGCTGTGTTACCTGGGACACGGGAAAGAAAAAAATCTCTTAGCAGGAGGCCTTAACTTGAAGCCAATTCTGTACCTTTCTGAAACAATGTTCTGAAACCAGAGATTGAGAACGGAATTGATCCAAATTTCTTTGAAGAAAACGTAATCTGCCCCATACCAGCTGAGCTGGAATAAAGGCCGCACCTTCATAGGTACTTAGGAGCTGGCTATAGGTTTCTATAAGGCTTGGATATATTCCAAACTGGAAATAGTTTCCAAACTGATACCGCTCCTGAGGATGAAGGATCAGGTTTTTGTTCCTTGATGCGAGGAAAGGAACGAAAATGATTATTTACCCTGGAAAGAAAGGGAAAGCAAAGTTAACTTAGAAGACATATCAGCATTCCAAGTTTAATCCATAAAGCTTTTCTAGCTAAAATAGCTAGAGACATATACCTGATATCAACTCTAATGATATCAAAAGATGGTATCACCAATAAAATTATTAGCATGTTATAAAATAATAATAATTCTATAAAATTATGATCTGTTACTTGTTGCGCTAAAGCTTCTAGCCAAAAAGTTGAAGCTGCAGCAACATCCGCTAAAAATATAGCAGGTCTAAGAAGATTACCTGAACATAAGTAAGCTTTTCTTAGAAAAGATTCAATTTTCCTATCTAAAGGATCCTTAAATGAAGTACTATCTGCCGTAGGAATAGTAGTACATTAGCAGGAGTAGAGACAGCCCCATAACCTTAGGGATTTTTGTCCCAAAACTCTAATCTGTCAGATGGCACAGGATATAATTGCTTAAACGTCTAGAAGGAGTAAATAAATTACCCAAATTATTCCATTCCCTGGAAATTACTTCAGAAATAGCATCAGGGAGATTAAACACTTCTGGAATAACTACAGGAGATTTAAAAACCTTATTTAAACGTTTACATTTAGTATCAAGAGGACCAGAATCCTCTATTTCTAATGAAAATACTTCTTCTTTAAGTAAAGAACGAATAAATTCCACCTTGAACAAATACAAAGATTTATCAGCATCAACTTCTGAGACAGAAACCTCTGAACCAGAAGAACCATTATCAGTATCAGAATGATGATGTTCATTTAAAAATTCATCTGAAAAAAGAGAAGTTTTAAAAGACTTTTATGTATACTAGAAGGAGAAATAACAGACATAGCCTTCTTAATGGATTTAAAAAAATAAAATCTCTTATGTTATCAGGAACACTCTGAAAATTAGATGTTGACGGAACAGCAACAGGTAATGTAACAGTACTAAAGGAAATTTTATCTGCATTAATAAGTTTGACATGACATGCAATACAAACAACAGCTGGAGAAACAGATACCAAAAGTTTATAGCAGATACACTTAGCTTGGAAGCTCCAGCACTGTGCAGTGATTTTCCTGAAGTATCTTCTGACTCAGTTGCAACGTGGAACATCTTGCAATATGTAAAAGAAAAAAACAACATATAAAGCAAAATTGATCAAATTCCTTAAATGACAGTTTCAGGAATGGGAAAAAATGCCAGTGAACAAGCTTCTAGCAACCAGAAGCAATAAATAATGAGACTTAAATAATGTGGAGACAAAAATGACGCCCATATTTTTTAGCGCCAAAAAAGACGCCCACATTATTTGGCGCCTAAATGCTTATGGCGCCAAAAATGACGCCACATCCGGAACGCCGACATTTTTGACGCAAAAAAACGTCAAAAAATGACGCAACTTCCGGCGACACGTATGACGCCGGAAACAGAAAAAAAATTTTGCGCCAAAAAAGTCCGCGCCAAAAAAGTCCGCGCCAAGAATGACGCAATAAAATGAAGCATTTTCTGCCCCCGCGAGCCTAACAGCCCACAGGGAAAAAGTCAAATTTTTGAAGGTAAGAAAAAATGATTGAAACAAATGCATTTATCCCAAATATGAAACTGACTGTCTGAAAAAAAAGGAATGTTGAACATTCTGAGTCAAGGCAAATAAATGTTTGAATACATATATTTAGAACTTTATAAACAAAGTGCCCAACCATAGCTTAGAGTGTCACAGAAAAACATAATTTATGTAAGAACTTACCTGATAAATTCATTTCTTTCATATTTACAAGAGTCCATGAGCTAGTGACGTATGGGATATACATTCCTACCAGGAGGGGCAAAGTTTCCCAAACCTTAAAATGCCTATAAATACACCCCTCACCACACCCACAAATCAGTTTAACGAATAGCCAAGAAGTGGGGTGATAAGAAAAAGTGCGAAGCATATAAAATAAGGAATTGGAATAATTGTGCTTTATACAAAAAAATCATAACCACCACAAAAAAGGGTGGGCCTCATGGACTCTTGTTAATATGAAAGAAATGAATTTATCAGGTAAGTTCTTACATAAATTATGTTTTCTTTCATGTAATTAACAAGAGTCCATGAGCTAGTGACGTATGGGATAATGACTACCCAAGATGTGGATCTTTCCACACAAGAGTCACTAGAGAGGGAGGGATAAAATAAAGACAGCCAATTCCTGCTGAAAATAATCCACACCCAAAATAAAGTTTAACAAAAAACATAAGCAGAAGATTCAAACTGAAACCGCTGCCTGAAGAACTTTTCTACCAAAAACTGCTTCAGAAGAAGAAAATACATCAAAATGGTAGAATTTAGTAAAAGTATGCAAAGAAGACCAAGTTGCTGCTTTGCAGATCTGGTCAACCGAAGCTTCATTCCTAAACGCCCAGGAAGTAGATACTGACCTAGTAGAATGAGCTGTAATTCTTTGAGGCGGAGTTTTACCCGACTCAACATAGGCAAGATGAATTAAAGATTTCAACCAAGATGCCAAAGAAATGGCAGAAGCTTTCTGGCCTTTCCTAGAACCAGAAAAGATAACAAATAGACTAGAAGTCTTACGGAAAGATTTCGTAGCTTCAACATAATATTTCAAAGCTCTAACAACATCCAAAGAATGCAATGATTTCTCCTTAGAATTCTTAGGATTAGGACATAATGAAGGAACCACAATTTCTCTACTAATGTTGTTGGAATTCACAACTTTAGGTAAAAATTCAAAAGAAGTTCGCAACACCGCCTTATCCTGATGAAAAATCAGAAAAGGAGACTCACACGAAAGAGCAGATAATTCAGAAACTCTTCTAGCAGAAGAGATGGCCAAAAGGAACAAAACTTTCCAAGAAAGTAATTTAATGTCCAATGAATGCATAGGTTCAAACGGAGGAGCTTGAAGAGCTCCCAGAACCAAATTCAAACTCCAAGGAGGAGAAATTGACTTAATGACAGGTTTTATACGAACCAAAGCTTGTACAAAACAATGAATATCAGGAAGAATAGCAATCTTTCTGTGAAAAAGAACAGAAAGAGCAGAGATTTGTCCTTTCAAAGAACTTGCGGACAAACCCTTATCCAAACCATCCTGAAGAAATTGTAAAATTCTCGGTATTCTAAAAGAATGCCAAGAAAAATGATGAGAAAGACACCATGAAATATAAGTCTTCCAGACTCTATAATATATCTCTCGAGATACAGATTTACGAGCCTGTAACATAGTATTAATCACGGAGTCAGAGAAACCTCTATGACCAAGAATCAAGCGTTCAATCTCCATACCTTTAAATTTAAGGATTTCAGATCCGGATGGAAAAAAGGACCTTGTGACAGAAGGTCTGGTCTTAACGGAAGAGTCCATGGCTGGCAAGATGCCATCCGGACAAGATCCGCATACCAAAACCTGTGAGGCCATGCCGGAGCTATTAGCAGAACAAACGAGCATTCCCTCAGAATCTTGGAGATTACTCTTGGAAGAAGAACTAGAGGCGGAAAGATATAGGCAGGATGATACTTCCAAGGAAGTGATAATGCATCCACTGCCTCCGCCTGAGGATCCCGGGATCTGGACAGATACCTGGGAAGTTTCTTGTTTAGATGAGAGGCCATCAGATCTATCTCTGGGAGCCCCCACAATTGAACAATCTGAAGAAATACCTCTGGGTGAAGAGACCATTCGCCCGGATGCAACGTTTGGCGACTGAGATAATCCGCTTCCCAATTGTCTACACCTGGGATATGAACCGCAGAGATTAGACAGGAGCTGGATTCCGCCCAAACCAAAATTCGAGATACTTCTTTCATAACCAGAGGACTGTGAGTCCCTCCTTGATGATTGATGTATGCCACAGTTGTGACATTGTCTGTCTGAAAACAAATGAACGATTCTCTCTTCAGAAGAGGCCAAAACTGAAGAGCTCTGAAAATTGCACGGAGTTCCAAAATATTGATCGGTAATCTCACCTCCTGAGATTCCCAAACTCCTTGTGCCGTCAGAGATCCCCACACAGCTCACCAACCTGTGAGACTTGCATCTGTTGAAATTACAGTCCAGGTCGGAAGAACAAAAGAAGCCCCCTGAATTAAACGATGGTGATTTGTCCACCACGTTAGAGAGTGTCGAACAATCGGTTTTAAAGATATTAATTGAGATATCTTCGTGTAATCCCTGCACCATTGGTTCAGCATACAGAGCTGAAGAGGTCGCATGTGAAAACGAGCAAAGGGGATCGCGTCCGATGCAGCAGTCATAAGACCTAGAATTTCCATGCATAAGGCTACCGAAGGGAATGATTGTGACTGAAGGTTTCGACAAGCTGTAATCAATTTTAGACGTCTCTTGTCTGTTAAAGACAGAGTCATGGACACTGAATCTATCTGGAAACCCAGAAAGGTTACCCTTGTTTGAGGAATCAAAGAACTTTTTGGTAAATTGATCCTCCAACCATGATCTTGAAGAAACAACACAAGTCGATTCGTATGAGACTCTGCTAAATGTAAAGACGGAGCAAGTACCAAGATATCGTCCAAATAAGGAAATACCACAATACCCTGTTCTCTGATTACAGACAGAAGGGCACCGAGAATCTTTGTGAAAATTCTTGGAGCTGTAGCAAGGCCAAACGGTAGAGCCACAAATTGGTAATGCTTGTCTAGAAAAGAGAATCTCAGGAACTGATAATGATCTGGATGAATCGGAATATGCAGATATGCATCCTGTAAATCTATTGTGGACATATAATTCCCTTGCTGAACAAAAGGCAATATAGTCCTTACAGTTACCATCTTGAACGTTGGTATCCTTACATAACGATTCAATAATTTTAGATCCAGAACTGGTCTGAAGGAATTCTCCTTCTTTGGTACAATGAAGAGATTTGAATAAAACCCCATCCCCTGTTCCGGAACTGGAACTGGCATAATTACTCCAGCCAACTCTAGATCTGAAACACAATTCAGAAATGCTTGAGCTTTCACTGGATTTACTGGGACATGGGAAAGAAAAAATCTCTTTGCAGGAGGTCTCATCTTGAAACCAATTCTGTACCCTTCTGAAACAATGTTCTGAATCCAAAGATTGTGAACAGATTTGATCCAAATTTCTTTGAAAAAACGTAACCTGCCCCCTACCAGCTGAACTGGAATGAGGGCCGTACCTTCATGTGAACTTAGAAGCAGGCTTTGCCTTTCTAGCAGGCTTGGATTTATTCCAGACTGGAGATGGTTTCCAAACTGAAACTGCTCCTGAGGACGAAGGATCAGGCTTTTGTTCTTTGTTGAAACGAAAGGAACGAAAACGATTGTTAGCCCTGTTTTTACCTTTAGATTTTTTATCCTGTGGTAAAAAAGTTCCTTTCCCACCAGTAACAGTTGAAATAATAGAATCCAACTGAGAACCAAATAATTTGTTTCCCTGGAAAGAAATGGAAAGTAGAGTTGATTTAGAAGCCATATCAGCATTCCAAGTCTTAAGCCATAAAGCTCTTCTGGCTAAGATAGCCAGAGACATAAATCTAACATCAACTCTAATAATATCAAAAATGGCATCACAGATGAAATTATTAGCATGCTGGAGAAGAATAATAATATCATGAGAATCACGATTTGTTACTTGTTGCGCTAGAGTTTCCAACCAAAAAGTTGAAGCTGCAGCAACATCAGCCAATGATATAGCAGGTCTAAGAAGATTACCTGAACATAGATAAGCTTTTCTTAGAAAAGATTCAATTTTTCTATCTAAAGGATCCTTAAACGAGGTACCATCTGACGTAGGAATGGTAGTACGTTTAGCAAGGGTAGAAATAGCCCCATCAACTTTAGGGATTTTGTCCCAAAATTCTAACCTGTCAGGCGGAACAGGATATAATTGCTTAAAACGTTTAGAAGGAGTAAATGAATTACCCAATTTATCCCATTCCTTAGCAATTACTGCAGAAATAGCATTAGGAACAGGAAAGACTTCTGGAATAACCGCAGGAGCTTTAAAAACCTTATCCAAACGTATAGAATTAGTATCAAGAGGACTAGAATCCTCTATTTCTAAAGCAATTAGTACTTCTTTAAGTAAAGAGCGAATAAATTCCATCTTAAATAAATATGAAGATTTATCAGCATCAATCTCTGAGACAGAATCCTCTGAACTAGAAGAGTCCAAAGAATCAGAATGATGGTGTTCATTTAAAAATTCATCTGTAGAGAGAGAAGATTTAAAAGACTTTTTACGTTTACTAGAAGGAGAAATAACAGACAAAGCCTTCTTTATGGATTCAGAAACAAAATCTCTTATGTTATCAGGAACATTCTGCACCTTAGATGTTGAGGGAACTGCAACAGGCAATGGTACATCACTAAAGGAAATATTATCTGCTTTAACAAGTTTGTCATGACAATTAATACAAACAACAGCTGGAGAAATAGCTACCAAAAGTTTACAGCAGATACACTTAGCTTTGGTAGATCCAGCAGGCAGTGGTTTTCCTGTAGTATCTTCTGGCTCAGATGCAACGTGAGACATCTTGCAATATGTAAGAGAAAAAACAACATATAAAGCAAAATAAATCAAATTCCTTATAAGACAGTTTCAGGAATGGGAAAAAAATGCCAAACATCAAGCTTCTAGCAACCAGAAGCAAATGAAAATGAGACTGAAATAATGTGGAGACAAAAGCGACGCCCCATATTTTTTGGCGCCAAATAAGACGCCCACATTATTTGGCGCCTAAATGCTTTTGGCGCCAAAAATGACGCCACATCCGGAACGCCGACATTTTTGGCGCAAAATAACGTCAAAAAATGACGCAACTTCCGGCGACACGTATGACGCCGGAAACGGAAATGAATTTTTGCGCCAAAAAAATCCGCGCCAAAAATGACGCAATAAAATGAAGCATTTTCAGCCCCCGCGAGCCTAACAGCCCACAGGGAAAAAAGTCAAATTTTTGAGGTAAGACAAAATATGATAATTTAAAGCATAATCCCAAATATGAAACTGACTGTCTGGAAATAAGGAAAGTTGAACATTCTGAGTCAAGGCAAATAAATGTTTGAATACATATATTTAGAACTTTATAAATAAAGTGCCCAACCATAGCTTAGAGTGTCACAGAAAATAAGACTTACTTACCCCAGGACACTCATCTACATGTTTGTAGAAAGCCAAACCAGTACTGAAACGAGAATCAGTAGAGGAAATGGTAAATATAAGAGTATATCGTCGATCTGAAAAGGGAGGTAAGAGATGAATCTCTACGACCGATAACAGAGAACCTTATGAAATAGACCCCGTAGAAGGAGATCACTGCATTCAATAGGCAATACTCTCCTCACATCCCTCTGACATTCACTGCACGCTGAGAGGAAAACCGGGCTCCAACTTGCTGCGGAGCGCATATCAACGTAGAATCTAGCACAAACTTACTTCACCACCTCCCTTGGAGGCAAAGTTTGTAAAACTGATTTGTGGGTGTGGTGAGGGGTGTATTTATAGGCATTTTAAGGTTTGGGAAACTTTGCCCCTCCTGGTAGGAATGTATATCCCATACGTCACTAGCTCATGGACTCTTGTTAATTACATGAAAGAAATAAGATTTACTTACCCCAGGACACTCATCTACATGTTTGTAGAAAGCCAAACCAGTACTGAAACGAGAATCAGCAGAGGTAATGGTATATATAAGAGTATATCGTCGATCTGAAAAGGGAGGTAAGAGATGAATCTCTACGACCGATAACAGAGAACCTATGAAATAGACCCCGTAGAAGGAGATCACTGCATTCAAATAGGCAATACTCTCCTCACATCCCTCTGACATTCACTGCACGCTGAGAGGAAAACCGGGCTCCAACTTGCTGCGGAGCGCATATCAACGTAGAATCTAGCACAAACTTACTTCACCACCTCCATCGGAGGCAAAGTTTGTAAAACTGAATTGTGGGTGTGGTGAGGGGTGTATTTATAGGCATTTTAAAGTTTTGGGAAACTTTGCCCCTCCTGGTAGGAATGTATATCCCATACGTCACTAGCTCATGGACTCTTGCTAATTACATGAAAGAAATAATATTTTATTTTATTACGATGACATCACTCATCGAGCCCACAAATGTGGGCCGTCTAATGGCTTTGCAAACCGCCAATCGTATCCCTGATTTTTGCATGTAATTAAAATAACTGATCCACATTTAACGCATGCGCAATACAATATACTTACTATCGAATGCGCATATCGATTGTCCTTGTCTTATTTAACATAGGATGGTGATGTAACCTGTGACGTTGGGCAAACTCGCGCATGCGCAGTTCGTCCTAAAGGCGCCATCTTTCAACTGCGGTTCTCAGCACGGATTGGGAATCCGTAACGGCTGACAAAGAAGTGGGTTTGGAAACATTTAATATTTAAAACATTGATATTTTACAAACGCTATTTAATACAGAAAGCATATTAGAAAAAAATAGATTTATATGTATACTCCTGTGTGATTAGCATTTGAATTCTGACTACAGTGTCCCTTAAGGCTTGGGACGTTTGAGGATTAAGAGATAAGGTTGGCTCAGAAACAAAAAGTCTGTTTTTATTTTTTAAAGTTCTCTCTACACATGAGGAAGAAAATTGTAAAGGCAACACAATTTGATTCTCCAAGCAAAGCAGGCATCTGTCCATAGGAGCAGAGTCCTGTACCATGATTGGGGGGAAAAAAAATTAATTGCAGAACTGTTGCTTTAATAAACAAAAAGGGCAATAGTGCGCTTCTATTTTGAACTTGCAAATTTAATATCCCCCACAAGAATATTTGTCAAAACAAAACCAAATTAAGTTATCAGGACACCTTTACACCCCAGTCTGTGACCGAGGTGCCTACCTGCCCCTAGGGATATCCGGACTGCAAGTAATGGTGCTGAAGACCGCTCCGATAATCTGCAATAGCGGAGCAGGAAGATAACGGGATCGGCTATAGAAGCTGCGCTACTGTAAAGCGCGCGCTTCAGGTCGGAAGGCAGAAAATAAAAAAAACGCCTGTAAAAAAAAAAAAGTCATTTTTTTTCTTTATTTCAGAACAGGTCCGACACATTAACATATTGCAGCTATAAGCGATCAAATCAAGCAATGTGCTCCAAAAAAGAAGCTCACTCTAACACTGTGAATTAAGCTCTCAACAGTAATCATGAGCCACCACAATAAGTTAACCCCTTTCCTCATAAAGGAGATTAACTCCTCTGTCTCACATATGTGTGCCTGCTCACTGCATAAAAATAATCCTGTAACAAGGATCCTAGTCCCAAATCTGTGCAGAGAGTTGATACTTAACTCCATCAGTGCCAGCCTCCCAGCCCCAGAAGACAAATGGCACTTACTCCGGCAGGAGGACAGCTCACAAAGCATGGAAAGATGCCAACTCCTTACAGAGCCCTGTGTAAAAAAGAAATAACAGAGTAAACCTACTCTAGCTTTCTGTACTAGGGCAGCAAAATGTTAGGAAAACGCAGCAAGGTTCACCTTACAAGTTCCTAACTGCTCTAAAGCCACCACTACTCTACTGAAGAGATTGATGTGGACTACAGCTATACCCAAAATCTTGCTTGTAGCGAAAGAATGCCAATTTTCTTCAGGACACCAAAACTTCACCTCCTCCATTAACAGATGCAAAGAGAATGACTGGGGATTATGGGTAGGGGAGTGACACTTAACAGCTCTGCTGTGGTGCTCTTTGCCTCATCTGCTGGCCAGGAGTGATATTCCCACTAGTAATTGACGTTGTGGACTCTCCATATCTTGGAAAAGAAAAAGTCCAACTAATAAAAACTAAACCTGAGGAGGGGGAGACTAAAGACCTCCAACATCAAAAAGATTTGACCCTACCCAGAAGTGAACAGTTTACAAAAACAGAATTTATGTTTACCTGATAAATTTCTTTCTCCAACGGTGTGTCCGGTCCACGGCGTCATCCTTACTTGCGGGATATTCTCTTCCCCAACAGGAAATGGCAAAGAGCCCAGCAAAGCTGGTCACATGATCCCTCCTAGGCTCCGCCTACCCCAGTCATTCGACCGACGTTAAGGAGGAATATTTGCATAGGAGAAACCATATGGTACCGTGGTGACTGTAGTTAAAGAAAATAAAATATCAGACCTGATTAAAAAAAACCAGGGCGGGCCGTGGGCCCGACACACCCTTGGAGAAAAAAAATTTATCAGGTAAACATAAATTCTGTTTTCTCCAACATAGGTGTGTCCGGTCCACGGCGTCATCCTTACTTGTGGGAACCAATACCAAAGCTTTAGGACACGGATGAAGGGAGGGAGCAAATCAGGTCACCTAAATGGAAGGCACCACGGCTTGCAAAACCTTTCTCCCAAAAATAGCCTCAGAAGAAGCAAAAGTATCAAACTTGTAAAATTTGGTAAAAGTGTGCAGTGAAGACCAAGTCGCTGCCCTACATATCTGATCAACAGAAGCCTCGTTCTTGAAGGCCCATGTGGAAGCCACAGCCCTAGTGGAATGAGCTGTGATTCTTTCGGGAGGCTGCCGTCCAGCAGTCTCGTAAGCCAATCTGATGATGCTTTTAATCCAAAAAGAGAGAGAGGTAGAAGTTGCTTTTTGACCTCTCCTTTTACCTGAATAAACAACAAACAAGGAAGATGTTTGTCTAAAATCCTTTGTAGCATCTAAATAGAATTTTAGAGCGCGAACAACATCCAAATTGTGCAACAAACGTTCCTTCTTTGAAACTGGTTTTGGACACAGAGAAGGTACGATAATCTCCTGGTTAATGTTTTTGTTAGAAACAACTTTTGGAAGAAAACCAGGTTTAGTACGTAAAACCACCTTATCTGCATGGAAACACCAGATAAGGAGGAGAACACTGCAGAGCAGATAATTCTGAGACTCTTCTAGCAGAAGAAATCGCAACTAAAAACAAAACTTTCCAAGATAATAACTTAATATCAACGGAATGTAAGGGTTCAAACGGAACCCCCTGAAGAACTGAAAGAACTAAATTGAGACTCCAAGGAGGAGTCAAAGGTTTGTAAACAGGCTTGATTCTAACCAGAGCCTGAACAAAGGCTTGAACATCTGGCACAGCTGCCAGCTTTTTGTGAAGTAATACCGACAAGGCAGAAATCTGTCCCTTCAGGGAACTTGCAGATAATCCTTTTTCCAATCCTTCTTGAAGGAAGGATAGAATCCTAGACTCTTAACCTTGTCCCAAGGGAATCCTTTAGATTCACACCAAGAGAAATATTTTTTCCAAATTTTGTGGTAAATCTTTCTAGTCACAGGGCTTTCTGGCCTGAACAAGAGTATCGATCACAGAATCTGAGGAATTCTCGCTTCTATAAAATCAAGCGTTCAATGTCCAAGCAGTCAGCTGGAGTGAAACCAGGTTCGGATGTTCGAACGGACCCTGAACAAGAAGGTCTCGTCTCAAAGGTAGCTTCCAAGGTGGAGCCGATGACATATTCACCAGATCTGCATACCAAGTCCTGCGTGGCCACGCAGGAGCTATCAAGATCACCGACGCCCTCTCCTGCTTGATCCTGGCTATCAGCCTGGGGATGAGAGGAAATGGCGGGAACACATAAGCTAGTTTGAAGGTCCAAGGTGCTACTAGTGCATCCACTAGAGCCGCCTTGGGATCCCTGGATCTGGCCCCGTAGCAAGGAACTTTGAAGTTCTGACGAGAGGCCATCAGATCCATGTCTGGAATGCCCCACAGGTGAGTGACTTGGGCAAAGATTTCCGGATGGAGTTCCCACTCCCCCGGATGCAATGTCTGCCGACTCAGAAAATCCGCTTCCCAATTTTCCACTCCTGGGATGTGGATAGCAGACAGGTGGCAGGAGTGAGACTCCGCCCAAAGAATAATTTTGGTTACTTCTTCCATCGCTAGGGAACTCCTTGTTCCCCCCTGATGGTTGATGTACGCAACAGTCGTCATGTTGTCTGATTGAAACCGTATGAACCTGGGTCCTCGCAAGCTGGGGCCAGGCCTGGAGCGCATTGAATATCGCTCTCAGTTCCAGAATATTTATCGGTAGAAGAGATTCTTCCCGAGACCAAAGACCCTGAGCTTTCAGGGATCCCCAGACCGCGCCCCAGCCTATCAGACTGGCGTCGGTCGTGACAATGACCCACTCTGGTCTGTGGAACATCATCCCTTGAGACAGATTGTCCAGGGACAGCCACCAACGGAGTGAGTCTCTGGTCCTCTGATTTACTTGTATCTTCGGAGACAAGTCTGTATAGTCCCCATTCCACTGACTGAGCATGCACAGTTGTAATGGTCTTAGATGAATGCGCGCAAAAGGAACTATGTCCATCGCCGCCACCATCAACCCGATCACTTCCATGCACTGAGCTATGGAAGGAAGAGGAACGGAATGAAGTATCCGACAAGAGTCCAGAAGCTTTGTTTTTCTGGCCTCTGTTAGAAAGATCCTCATTTCTAAGGAGTCTATAATTGTTCCCAAGAAGGGAACCCTTGTTGACGGGGATAGAGAACTCTTTTCCACGTTCACTTTCCAGCCGTGAGATCTGAGAAAGGCCAGGACAATGTCCGTGTGAGCCTTTGCTTGAGGAAGGGACGACGCTTGAATCAGAATGTCGTCCAGGTAAGGTACTACTGCAATGCCCCTTGGTCTTAGCACCGCTAGAAGGGGACCCTAGTACCTTTGTGAAAATCCTTGGAGCAGTGGCTAATCCGAAAGGAAGCGCCACGAACTGGTAATGTTTGTCCAGGAATGCAAACCTTAGGAACCGATGATGTTCCTTGTGGATAGGAATATGTAGATACGCATCCTTTAAATCCACCGTGGTCATAAATTGACCTTCCTGGATGGAAGGAAGGATAGTTCGAATGGTTTCCATCTTGAACGATGGGACCTTGAGAAATTTGTTTAAGATCTTGAGATCTAGGATTGGTCTGAACGTTCCCTCTTTTTTGGGAACTATGAACAGATTGGAGTAGAACCCCCATCCCTTGTTCTCTTAATGGAACAGGATGAATCACTCCCATTTTTAACAGGTCTTCTACACAATGTAAGAACGCCTGTCTTTTTATGTGGTCTGAAGACAACTGCGACTTGTGGAACCTCCCCCTTGGGGGAAGTCCCTTGAATTCCAGAAGATAACCCTGGGAGACCTATTTCTAGCGCCCAAGGATCCAGAACATCTCTTGCCCAAGCCTGAGCGAAGAGAGAGAGTCTGCCCCCCACCAGATCCGGTCCCGGATCGGGGGCCAATATTTCATGCTGTCTTGGTAGCAGTGGCAGGTTTCTTGGCCTGCTTTCCCTTGTTCCAGCCTTGCATTGGTCTCCAAGCTGGCTTGGCCTGAGAAGTAATTACCCTCTTGCTTAGAGGACGTAGCACCTTGGGCTGGTCCGTTTTTACGAAAGGGACGAAAATTAGGTCTATTTTTTGCCTTGAAGGGCCGATCCTGAGGAAGGGCGTGGCCCTTACCCCCAGTGATATCAGAGATAATCTCTTTCAAGTCAGGACCAAACAGCGTTTTCCCCTTGAAAGGAATGTTTAGTAGCTTGTTCTTGGAAGACGCATCAGCCGACCAAGATTTCAACCAAAGCGCTCTGCGCGCCACAATAGCAAACCCAGAGTTCTTAGCCGCTAACTTAGCCAATTGCAAAGAGGCGTCTAGAGTGAAAGAATTAGCCAATTTGAGAGCATTGATTCTGTCCATAATCTCCTCATAAGGAGGAGAGTCACTATCGAGCACCTTAAGCAGTTCATCAAACCAGAAATATGCGGCTGTAGTGACAGGGACAATGCATGAAATGGGTTGTAGAAGGTAACCCTGCTGAACAAACATCTTTTTAAGCAAACCTTCTAATTTTTTATCCATAGGATCTTTGAAAGCACAACTATCCTCTATGGGAATAGTGGTGCGTTTGTTTAAAGTAGAAACCGCTCCCTCGACCTTGGGGACTGACTGCCATAAGTCCTTTCTGGGGTCGACCATAGGAAACAATTTTTTAAATATGGGGGGAGGGACGAAAGGAATACCGGGCCTTTCCCATTCTTTATTAACAATGTCCGCCACCCGCTTGGGTATAGGAAAAGCTTCTGGGAGCCCCCGGCACCTCTAGGAACTTGTCCATTTTACATAGTTTCTCTGGGATGACTAAATTTTCACAATCATCCAGAGTGGATAATACCTCCTTAAGCAAAATGCGGAGATGTTCCAATTTAAATTTAAATGTAATCACATCAGATTCAGCCTGCTGAGAAATGTTCCCTAAATCAGTAATTTCTCCCTCAGACAAAACCTCCCTGGCCCCCTCAGATTGGGTTAGGGGCCCTTCAGAGATATTAATATCAGCGTCGTCATGCTCTTCAGTAACTAAAACAGAGCAGCCACGCTTACGCTGACAAGGGTTCATTTTGGCTAAAATGTTTTTGACAGAATTATCCATTACAGCCGTTAATTGTTGCATAGTAAGGAGTATTGGCGCGCTAGATGTACTAGGGGCCTCCTGAGTGGGCAAGACTCCTTGTAGACGAAGGAGGGTAATGATGCAGTACCATGCTTACTCCCCTCACTTGAGGAATCATCTTGGGCATCATTGTCATTATCACATAAATCACATTTATTTAAATGAATAGGAATTCTGGATTCCCCACATTCAGAACCACAGTCTATCTGGTAGTTCAGACATGTTAAACAGGCATAAACTTGATCAGAAAGTACAAAAAACGTTTTAAAAATAAAACCGTACTGTCACTTTAAATTTAAACTGAACACACTTTATTACTGCAATTGCGAAAAAACATGAAGGAATTGTTCAAATTACACCAAATTTTCACCACAGCGTCTTAAAGCCTTGAAAATATTGCCACACCAATTTGGAAGCTTTAACCCTTAAAATACACGGAACCGAGCCGTTTTAAGCTTTAAAACCCCTTTACAGTCCCTGGTATCTGCTTTGCTGAGACCCAACCCAAACCCAAAGGGGAATACGATACCAAATGACGCCTTCAGAAGTCTTTTATAAGATCAGAGCTCCTCTCACATGCGACTGCATGCCATGCCTCTCAAAAACAAGTGCGCAACACCCGGCGCGAAAAATGAGACTCTGCCTATGCTTTGGGAAAGCCCCTAAAGAATAAGGTGTCTAAAACAGTGCCTGCCGATATTATTAATCAAAATACCCAGAATAAATGATTCCTCAAGGCTAAATAAGTGTTAATATCAATCGATTTAGCCCAAAAAAAGTCTACAGTTTAAATAAGCCCTTGTGAAGCCCTTATTTACAATCGTAATAAACATGGCTTACCGGATCCCATAGGGAAAATGACAGCTTCCAGCATTACATCGTCTTGTTAGAAATGTGGTCATACCTCAAGCAGCAAGAGACTGCAAACTGTTCCCCCAACTGAAGTTAATTGCCTCTCAACAGTCCTGTGTGGAACAGCCATGGATTTTAGTTACGGTTGCTAAAATCATTTTCCCTCATACAAACAGAATTCTTCATCTCTTTTCTGTTTCTGAGTAAATAGTAACGTACCAGCACTATTTGAAAATAACAAAATCTTGATTGAATAATGAAAAACTACAGTTAAACACTAAAAAACTCTAAGCCATATCCGTGGAGATGTTGCCTGTACAACGGCAAAGAGAATGACTGTGGTAGGCGGAGCCTAGGAGGGATCATGTGACCAGCTTTGCTGGGCTCTTTGCCATTTCCTGTTGGGGAAGAGAATATCCCGCAAGTAAGGATGACGCCGTGGACCGGACACACCTATGTTGGAGAAATAAGAAATTATTTTTATATGCCGTAGCAATAAAGCATAAGCAAGTAATTTTAGTAGGCATGTACATTTGTACTATTTGTTAGGAAACTAATACCGAATATGGTCACCGCGACCATATTCAACATTAATTTCCTAATAGTCCAACTGCACATGCCTAATTTTTAGCACTCAGCAGTTAAACCTATAAAAACACTATTATAAACCTTGTCACAAACAAAGGATTGCTCATTGGACATATTTAAATTGGTGCGTGTTGAAAATTGTTAGGTTAAAAAAAAAAAAAAACAAGTATAAAGCCCATTTAAAATGAAGACCACTAGGCACCTAGCTGTGCCTTATTTACCTTCAGATACAGGTCCTTGATAGTCTCCCCATGACACTCTAACAAGCTGCTATCTTGCTTGACCTTGTTCTGTATAATCCACACCATGTCCTCATTAAAAGTACACTAGAGTCAGAAGGGTTAGAGTTTTAAAGGTTAGTTTATTATAGATGGTTATGGGTTTTCATTGAGTACATTTCTATATGGTTAATATTGTTAATTCAAAAAAGTCAAAATTACTTACTAAAGATTTATAATGACCTTCTTCTACAAGTCTGACCTAAGGACAAGGAGGTCACATGGAGTATGGTCACACTTCTCACTGGTTTCCCTGGCTGGAGCACTACGAACAACAGTAAACTGGGTCCACACAAATATACGCATAATATATATATGGAAATGAGGCATGACAGTACACAACAGACTAAGTATATGGCTATATATTTTGCTAAATTTAGTCTTTACAAATAAATGGTCTTCTAGGTTTTCTTATGCCTATATTCCATATAAGGATTTGAGATAAAATGAAAGGTACAGAAAAATCTATTGGAATATATGCATTATAAAATGTCAGCAATTTAAGCCCTGTATTAAAAACAAAAAAAAAAACATGAATACAAAAAATAAGGGTTTCTATTAAATTTAGCACTGTCATTTTGATAGTATAAACAATTTCTTCATTTACAGATAGTCTCCCACACTACTTTATTTTTCATTAAATGACAGGTGCAAACACTAAACACATCCTTCCTTTTGCTTAACGCTTTAGAATACATACCCTCCTCTTCCTACAAATAACTACATATCACACAACAATAGTATATACTTTTTTTTTGTGTTTCTCCCCCTCCCATTACACACCTTATACCACTAACATGAATCCAAATATGACCATACTGTTATTCATAACTCTTTACTCACTCCAATTTTTGTTCCTATCATTACCACCCATAAACACACAGCCTCAAACTGAAAACACATTATCATACACCATGACCTGCTCTGTTGCTGTAACTTATCTGCTGAGTGCTGATGAGGGTTATTATAAATAACCCTCCTACCCCCACCTCACAAAATTATAAAGTATCACATTCACAATATGGGCAAACAAAAATGATTTCCAAATTCCTTTTCCTTATGTTAGTTGCCCTTGCAAATGATGTAGAGTCTAACCCTAGGTCAGCAACAAATTCCATTCCTAGCCTTCCAGCTAAAAAAGGCCTCACCTTTGTGCACTGTAATATTCAGCAGCTTACTACAAAAAAATCTATGCACTGCAAGCTTGGTGTTCACATTACAAGCCCAAAATCATTGTGATCTCTGAATCGTGGCTAACCCGCAAAAATACCTGACTCTGCCATTGCAATACATGGGTAGTTCATGCCATAGAAATGATAGAGCAAAGAGAGGAGGCGGCATTGTAATTTATGCTGACATTTCCATAAAGTACACCCCCTTACAAAAATATAGCTCTTCTGCCACCTTTGATTTCCTTTCTGGCAAAAACATTATTTATGTAAGAACTTACCTGATAAATTCATTTCTTTCATATTACAGTAAATTATGTTTTCTTTCATGTAATTGGCAACAGTACATGAGCTAGTGACATATGGGGATATCAATACTCCAAGATGTGGATCTTCCACTCAAGAGTCTCTAGAGAGGGGGGGAAAAAAAAAAAAAAAAACAGCCATATTCCGCTGAGAAAAATTAATCCACAACCCAAAAAAATAAGTTTATTTTCATTTTGAAGAGAAAAAAAACTTAAATCAAAAGCAGAAAGAATCAAACTGAAACAGCTGCCTGAAGAACTTTTCTACCAAAAACTGCTTCGCCGAAGAAACAAATACATCAAAATGGTAGAATTTAGTAAATGTATGCAAAGAGGACCAAGTTGCCGCTTTGCAAATCTGATCAACTGAAGCTTCATTCTTAAAAGCCCATGAAGTGGAGACTGATCTAGTAGAATAGAGCTGTAATTCTCTGAGGCGGGGGCCTGATCCAACTCCAAATAAGCTTGATGAAATCAAAAGTTTCAACCAAGAAGCCAAGGAAATAGCAGAAGCCTTCTGATCTTTCCTAGGACCAGAAAATAAAACAAATAGACTGTAAGTGTTCCTGAATTTTTTAGTAGCTTCCACATAATATTTCAAAGCCCTTACACATCCAAAGAATGTAAGGATCTCTCCAAAGAATTCTTAGGATTAGGACATAAGGAGAGGAACAACAATTTCTCTACTAATGTTGTTAGAATTCACAACTTTAAGGTAAAAATTGAAAGAAGTCCGCAAAACTGCCTTATTCTGATGAAAATCAGAAAGGAGACTTGCAAGGAAAGAGCAGATAACTCAGAAACTCTTCTAGCAGAAGAGATCAGCCAAAAGGAACAACACTTTCCAAGAAAGTAGTTTAATGTCCAAAGAATGCATAGGTTCAAATGGAGAAGCCTGTAAAGCCTTCAGAACCAAATTAAGACTCCAAGGAGGAGAAATTGACTTAATGACAGGCTTAATACGAATTAAAGCCTGTACAAAACAGTGTATATCAGGAAGTATAGCAATCTTTCTGTGAA
>NW_026511679.1:0-27015 GCF_027579735.1 Bombina bombina
GAGGTCCAGTACCTAGGGCACCGAGTAGGTAGCGGGCAGCAGAAGCCCGAACCGGCCAAGGTAGAGGCCGTAGCCAAGTGGCCCACTCCCCGTACCAAGACCCAAGTGCTAGCCTTTCTAGGTACCGCAGGCTATTATAGGAAGTTCGTACCTAAGTATAGTACCCTAGCCAAACCCCTCACCGACCTCACCCGTAAAAACCTTCCTAAGATTGTTAACTGGAGCCCAGAGTGTGAACAAGCATTCCAAGAACTGAAAAACGCTCTCGTAAATGTACCTATCCTTGCTGCCCCGGATCCAACTAAACGCTTTCTCGTCCATACAGACGCTTCTATGTTTTGATTGGGAGCCGTGTTCAGCCAAGTCGGGGCTGATGGCGGCGAGCATCCTGTGGCCTACCTAAGCAGGAAACTGTTAGCCCGAGAAGTTAGCTACGCCATCGAAAAGGAATGCCTGGCCGTGGTGTGGGCCCTCAAGAAACTTCAGCCATATCTATATGGACAACAATTTTCCCTGCTCACAGATCACAACCCGTTGGTGTGGCTGAACAGGGTATCCGGAGACAATGCCCGGCTGTTGTGCTGGAGTTTGGCGCTGCAGCCGTTTGACTTAACAATCCATTACCGACCTGGGAAGCAAAACGGCAACGCCGACGGGTTGTCCAGACAAACTGAACTTGAACCTTGATCTGTGAACACTCCTCCGGACCTCCCCAAGCCAATCCGTTGGGATCAGACAGGGTATGCCGGTTTGGTTCTGGGGGAGCATTGTGGCAAACCTCGCCACTTATGAACTATGCAGGAATTGTTATTTAGGCTAATGGTTAAAATGTATGTTAAACTGTATGTTACTGTTTAAACTCCCTGCTGTTTCAGTTGGGAAACCCCTTGTAGGGGAGACTGTTTTTAAAAAGTGTTTGTTTTTTCCAGTTGTTGAATAAGTTGTTGTTGACTCCCAAGCTATGTGTCGTCTAGTTCTTGGTGGAAAGGGGTTATTATTACAATTACCAAGAGTAGTTATTTGCTTGTCTCTGCTTACCCAAAAGATATTACAGATCCTACTGCCTCTCTGCTACAATTACCAAGAGTAGTTACTTGCTTGTCTCTGCTTACCAAAAAGATATTACAGATCCTACTGCCTCTCTGCTACAATTACCAAGAGTAGTTACTTGCTTGTCTCTGCTTACCAAAAAGATATTACAGATCTTACTGCCTCTCTGCTACAATTACCAAGAGTAGTTACTTGCTTGTCTCTGCCTACCCAAAAGATATTACAGATCCTACTGCCTCTCTGCTACAATTACCAAGAGTAGTTACTTGCTTGTCTCTGCTTACCCAAAAGATATTACAAATCCTACTGCCTCTCTGCTACAGTTACCAAGAGTAGTTACTTGCTTGTCTCTGCCTACCCAAAAGATATTACAGATTCTACTGCCTCTCTGCTACAACTGTGTATACAATACTGTGCATACAATACTGTGCCTGTGCATACAATACTGTGCCTGTGCATACAATACTGTGCCTGTGTATACAATACTGTGTCTGTGCATACAATACTGTGTCTGTGCATACAATACTGTGCCTGTGCATACAATGCTGTGCCTGTGTATACAATACTGTGTCTGTGCATACAATACTGTGCCTGTGCATACAATACTGTGTCTGTGCATACAATACTGTGCCTGTGCATACAATGCTGTGCCTGTGCATACAATACTGTGCCTGTGTATACAATACTGTGTCTGTGCATACAATACTGTGCCTGTGCATACAATACTGTGTCTGTGCATACAATACTGTGTCTGTGCATACAATACTGTGCCTGTGCATACAATACTGTGCCTGTGCAAACAATACTGTGTCTGTGCATACAATACTGTGCCTGTGCATACAATACTGTGTCTGTGCATACAATACTGTGTCTGTGCATACAATACTGTGCCTGTGCATACAATACTGTGCCTGTGCATACAATACTGTGCCTGGGCATACAATACTGTGTCTGTGCATACAATACTGTGCCTGTGCATACAATACTGTGCCTGGGCATACAATACTGTGTCTGTGCATACAATACTGTGCCTGTGCATACAATACTGTGCCTGTGCATACAATACTGTGCCTGTGAATACAATACTTTGCCTGTGCATACAATACTGTGCATACAATATTTGCCTGTGTATACAATACTGTGCCTGTGTATACAATACTGTGCCTGTGCATACAATACTGTGCATACAACACTGTACCTGTGCATATAATACTGTGTCTGTGCATACAATACTGTGTCTGTGCATACAATACTGTGCCTGTGCATACAATACTGTGCCTGTGCATACAACACTTTGCATACAATACTGTGCCTGTGCATACAATACTGTGCATACAATACTGTACATACAATACTGTGCCTGTGCATACAATACTGTGTCTGTGCATACAATACTGTGCCTGTGCATACAATACTGTGTCTGTGCATACAATACTGTGCCTGTGCATACAATACTGTGCCTGTGCATACAATACTGTGTCTGTGCATACAATACTGTGCATACAATATTTTGCCTGTGGATACAATACTGTGCATACTATTACTGTGCCTGTGCATTCCCATACTGTGCATACAATTACTGTGCCTGTGCATTCCCATACTGTGCATACAATTACTGTGCCTGTGCATTCCCAAACTGTGCATACAATACTGTGCATGTGCATTCCCATACTGTGCATACAATACTGTGTTTGTGCATTCCCATACTGTGCATACAATACTGTGTCTGTGCATACAATACTGTGCCTGTGCATTCCCATACAGTGCATACAATTACTGTGTCTGTGCATTCCCCTACTGTGCATACAATTACTGTGCCTGTGCATTCCCCTACTGTGCATACAATTACTGTGCCTGTGAATTCCCATACTGTGCATACAATTACTGTGTCTGTGCATTCCCCTACTGTGCATACAATACTGTGTCTGTGCATTCCCCTACTGTGCATACAATTACTGTGCCTGTGCATTCCCCTACTGTGCATACAATTACTGTGCCTGTGAATTCCCATACTGTGCATACAATTACTGTGCCTGTGCATTCCCATACTGTGCATACAATACTGTGCCTGTGCATTCCCATACTGTGTATACAATTACTGTGCCTGTGCATTCCCATACTGTGCATACAATTACTGTGCATGTGCATTCCCATACTGTGCATACAATTACTGTGTCTGTGCATTCCCATACTGTGCATACAATACTGTGCCTGTGCATTCCCATACTGTGCATACAATTACTGTGTCTGTGCATTCCCATACTGTGCATACAATTACTGTGCCTGTGCATTCCCATACTGTGCATACAATACTGTGCCTGTGCATTCCCATACAGTGCATACAATACTGTGTCTGTGCATTCCCATACTGTGCATACAATTACTGTGTCTGTGCATTCCCATACTGTGCATACAATTACTGTGTCTGTGCATTCCCATACTGTGCATACAATTACTGTGTCTGTGCATTCCCATACTGTGCATACAATTACTGTGCATGTGCATTCCCATACTGTGCATACAATTACTGTGTCTGTGCATTCCCATACAGTGCATACAATTACTGTGTCTGTGCATTCCCATACTGTGCATACAATTACTGTGTCTGTGCATTCCCATACTGTGCATACAATTACTGTGTCTGTGCATTCCCATACTGTGCATACAATTACTGTGTCTGTGCATTCCCATACTGTGCAAACAATTACTGTGCCTGTGCATTCCCATACTGTGCATACAATTACTGTGTCTGTGCATTCCCATACTGTGCATACAATACTGTGCATGTGCATTCCCATACTGTGCATACAATTACTGTGCCTGTGCATTCCCATACTGTGCATACAATTACTGTGCCTGTGCATTCCCATACTGTGCATACAATTACTGTGCCTGTGCATTCCCATACTGTGCATACAATTACTGTGCCTGTGCATTCCCATACTGTGCATACAATTACTGTGCCTGTGCATTCCCATACTGTGCATACAATTACTGTGCCTGTGCATTCCCATACTGTGCATACAATTACTGTGTCTGTGCATTCCCATACTGTGCATACAATTACTCTGCCTGTGCATTCCCATACAGTGCATACAATTACTGTGTCTGTGCATTCCCATACTGTGCATACAATTACTGTGCCTGTGCATTCCCATACAGTGCATACAATTACTGTGCCTGTGCATTCCCATACTGTGCATACAATACTGTGCCTGTGCATTCCCATACTGTGCATACAATTACTGTGCCTGTGCATTCCCATACTGTGCATACAATACTGTGCATGTGCATTCCCATACTGTGCATACAATTACTGTGCCTGTGCATTCCCATACAGTGCATACAATTACTGTGTCTGTGCATTCCCATACTGTGCATACAATTACTGTGTCTCTGCATTCCCATACAGTGCATACAATTACTGTGCCTGTGCATTCCCATACTGTGCATACAATTACTGTGTCTGTGCATTCCCATACTGTGCATACAATTACTGTGCCTGTGCATTCCCATACTGTGCATACAATTACTGTGCCTGTGCATTCCCATACTGTGCATACAATTACTGTGCCTGTGCATTCCCATACTGTGCATACAATACTGTGCATGTGCATTCCCATACTGTGCATACAATTACTGTGCCTGTGCATTCCCATACTGTGCATACAATTACTGTGTCTGTGCATTCCCATACTGTGCATACAATTACTGTGCCTGTGCATTCCCATACTGTGCATACAATGACTGTGCCTGTGCATTCCCATACTGTGCATACAATTACTGTGCCTGTGCATTCCCATACTGTGCATACAATTACTGTGTCTGTGCATTCCCATACTGTGCATACAATTACTGTGTCTGTGCATTCCCATACTGTGCATACAATTACTGTGCCTGTGCATTCCCATACTGTGCATACAATTACTGTGTCTGTGCATTCCCATACTGTGCATACAATTACTGTGCCTGTGCATTCCCATACTGTGCATACAATTACTGTGTGTGTGCATTCCCATACTGTGCATACAATTACTGTGTCTGTGCATTCCCATACTGTGCATACAATACTGTGCCTGTGCATTCCCATACTGTGCATACAATTACTGTGTCTGTGCATTCCCATACTGTGCATACAATTACTGTGCCTGTGCATTCCCAAACTGTGCATATAATTACTGTGTCTGTGCATTCCCATACTGTGCATACAATTACTGTGTCTGTGTATTCCCATACTGTGCATACAATTACTGTGTCTGTGCATTCCCATACTGTGCATACAATTACTGTGTCTGTGCATTCCATACTGTGCATACAATTACTG
This sequence comes from Bombina bombina, assembly GCF_027579735.1. NCBI lineage: Eukaryota > Metazoa > Chordata > Amphibia > Anura > Bombinatoridae > Bombina > Bombina bombina. Next base: position 5,375 of record NW_026511679.1, read on the forward strand.
TGCCTGTGCATTCCCATACTGTGCATACAATACTGTGCCTGTGCATTCCCATACTGTGCATACAATTACTGTGTCTGTGCATTCCCATACTGTGCATACAATACTGTGCCTTTGCATTCCCATACTGTGCATACAATTACTGTGTCTGTGCATTCCCATACTGTGCATACAATTACTGTGTCTGTGCATTCCCATACTGTGCATACAATTACTGTGCCTGTGCATTCCCATACTGTGCATACAATTACTGTGCCTGTGCATTCCCATACTGTGCATACAATTACTGTGTCTGTGCATTCCCATACTGTGCATACAATTACTGTGCCTGTGCATTCCCATACTGTGCATACAAATACTGTGCCTGTGCATTCCCATACTGTGCATACAATACTGTGCATGTGCATTCCCATACTGTGCATACAATACTGTGCCTGTGCATTCCCATACTGTGCATACAATACTGTGCCTGTGCATTCCCATACTGTGCATACAATACTGTGCATGTGCATTCCCATACAGTGCATACAATTACTGTGCCTGTGCATTCCCATACTGTGCATACAATACTGTGTCTGTGCATTCCCATACTGTGCATACAATTACTGTGCCTGTGCATTCCCATACTGTGCATACAATACTGTGCCTGTGCATTCCCATACTGTGCATACAATTACTGTGTCTGTGCATTCCCATACTGTGCATACAATTACTGTGCCTGTGCATTCCCATACTGTGCATACAATTACTGTGCATGTGCATTCCCATACTGTGTATACAATTACTGTGTCTGTGCATTCCCATACTGTGCATATAATTACTGTGTCTGTGCATTCCCATACTGTGCATACAATTACTATGTCTGTGCATTCCCATACTGTGCATACAATTACTGTGCATGTGCATTCCCATACTGTGTATACAATTACTGTGTCTGTGCATTCCCATACTGTGCATACAATTACTGTGCCTGTGCATTCCCATACTGTGTATACAATTACTGTGTCTGTGCATTCCCATACTGTGTATACAATTACTGTGCCTGTGCATTCCCATACTGTGCATACAATTACTGTGCATGTGCATTCCCATATTGTGTATACAATTACTGTGTCTGTGCATTCCCATACTGTGCATATAATTACTGTGTCTGTGCATTCCCATACTGTGTATACAAATACTGTGTCTGTGCATTCCCATACTGTGCATACAATTACTGTGCCTGTGCATTCCCATACTGTGCATACAATTACTATGTCTGTGCATTCCCATACTGTGCATACAATTACTGTGTCTGTGCATTCCCATACTGTGCATACAATTACTGTGTCTGTGCATTCCCATACTGTGCATACAATTACTGTGCATGTGCATTCCCATACTGTGCATACAATTACTGTGTCTGTGTATTCCCATACAGTGCATACAATTACTGTGTCTGTGCATTCCCATACTGTGCATACAATTACTGTGCATGTACATTCCCATACTGTGCATACAATTACTGTGCCTGTGCATTCCCATACTGTGCATACAATTACTGTGTCTGTGCATTCCCATACTGTGCATACAATTACTGTGCCTGTGCATTCCCATACTGTGCATACAATTACTGTGCCTGTGCATTCCCATACTGTGCATACAATACTGTGTTTGTGCATTCCCATACTGTGCATACAATTACTGTGCCTGTGCATTCCCATACTGTGCATACAATACTGTGTCTGTGCATTCCCATACTGTGCATACAATACTGTGTCTGTGCATTCCCATACTGTGCATACAATTACTGTGCCTGTGCATTCCCATACTGTGCATACAATTACTGTGCCTGTGCATTCCCATACTGTGCATACAATACTGTGCCTGTGCATTCCCATACTGTGCATACAATTACTGTGTCTGTGCATTCCCATACTGTGCATACAATTACTGTGCCTGTGCATTCCCATACTGTGCATACAATACTGTGCCTGTGCATTCCCATACTGTGCATACAATTACTGTGTCTGTGCATTCCCATACTGTGCATACAATTACTGTGCCTGTGCATTCCCATACTGTGCATATAATTACTGTGTCTGTGCATTCCCATACTGTGCATACAATTACTGTGTCTGTGCATTCCCATACAGTGCATACAATTACTGTGTCTGTGCATTCCCATACTGTGCATACAATTACTGTGTCTGTGCATTCCCATACTGTGCATACAATTACTGTGCCTGTGCATTCCCATACTGTGCATACAATTACTGTGTCTGTGCATTCCCATACTGTGCATACAATTACTGTGCCTGTGCATTCCCATACTGTGCATACAATTACTGTGTCTGTGCATTCCCATACTGTGCATACAATACTGTGCCTGTGCATTCCCATACTGTGCATACAATTACTGTCCCTGTGCATTCCCATACTGTGCATACAATTACTGTGCCTGTGCATTCCCATACTGTGCATACAATTACTGTGTCTGTGCATTCCCATACTGTGCATACAATACTGTGCCTGTGCATTCCCATACTGTGCATACAATTACTGTGCCTGTGCATTCCCATACTGTGCATACAATTACTGTGTCTGTGCATTCCCATACTGTGCATACAATTACTGTGCCTGTGCATTCCCATACTGTGCATACAATTACTGTGTCTGTGCATTCCCATACTGTGCATACAATTACTGTGTCTGTGCATTCCCATACTGTGCATACAATTACTGTGCCTGTGCATTCCCATACTGTGCATACAATACTGTGCCTGTGCATTCCCATACTGTGCATACAATTACTGTGTCTGTGCATTCCCATACTGTGCATACAATTACTGTGTCTGTGCATTCCCATACTGTGCATACAATTACTGTGTCTGTGCATTCCCATACTGTGCATACAATTACTGTGCCTGTGCATTCCCATACTGTGCATACAATTACTGTGTCTGTGCATTCCCATACAGTGCATACAATTACTGTGTCTGTGCATTCCCATACTGTGCATACAATTACTGTGCCTGTGCATTCCCATACTGTGCATACAATTACTGTGTCTGTGCATTCCCATACTGTGCATACAATTACTGTGTCTGTGCATTCCCATACTGTGCATACAATACTGTGTCTGTGCATTCCCATACTGTGCATACAATTACTGTGCCTGTGCATTCCCATACTGTGCATACAATTACTGTGTCTGTGCATTCCCATACTGTGCATACAATTACTGTGTCTGTGCATTCCCATACTGTGCATACAATTACTGTGTCTGTGCATTCCCATACTGTGCATACAATTACTGTGTCTGTGCATTCCCATACTGTGCATACAATTACTGTGTCTGTGCATTCCCATACTGTGCATACAATTACTGTGCCTGTGCATTCCCATACTGTGCATACAATTACTGTGTCTGTGCATTCCCATACTGTGCATACAATTACTGTGCCTGTGCATTCCCATACTGTGCATACAATTACTGTGTTTGTGCATTCCCATACTGTGCATACAATTACTGTGCCTGTGCATTCCCATACTGTGCATACAATACTGTGTCTGTGCATTCCCATACTGTGCATACAATTACTGTGTCCTGTGCATTCCCATACTGTGCATACAATTACTGTGTCTGTGCATTCCCATACTGTGCATACAATGACTGTGCCTGTGCATTCCCATACTGTGCATACAATTACTGTGTCTGTGCATTCCCATACTGTGCATGTACATTCCCATACTGTGCATACAATACTGTGCATGTACATTCCCATACTGTGCATACAATACTGTGCCTGTGCATTCCCATACTGTGCATACAATTACTGTGTCTGTGCATTCCCATACTGTGCATTCCCATACTGTGCATACAATTACTGTGTCTGTGCATTCCCATACTGTGCATACAATTACTGTGTCTATGCATTCCCATACTGTGCATACAATTACTGTGCATGTACATTCCCATACTGTGCATAACAATTACTGTGTCTGTGACATTCCCATACTGTGCATACAATTACTGTGTCTGTGGCATTCCCATACTGTGCATACAATTACTGTGGTCTGTGCATTCCCATACTGTGCATTACAATTACTGTTGTCTGTGCTTCCCATACTGTGCATACAATTACTGTGTCTGTGCATTCCCATACTGTGCATACAATACTGTGCCTGTGCATTCCCATACTGTGCATACAATTACTGTGCCTGTGCATTCCCATACTGTGCATACAATACTGTGCCTGTGCATTCCCATACTGTGCATACAATTACTGTGTCTGTGCATTCCCATACTGTGCATACAATTACTGTGCCTGTGCATTCCCATACAGTGCATACAATTACTGTGTCTGTGCATTCCCATACAGTGCATACAATTACTGTGCCTGTGCATTCCCATACAGTGCATACAATTACTGTGTCTGTGCATTCCCATACTGTGCATACAATTACTGTGTCTGTGCATTCCCATACTGTGCATACAATTACTGTGCCTGTGCATTCCCATACTGTGCATACAATTACTGTGTCTGTGCATTCCCATACTGTGCATACAATTACTGTGCATGTGCATTCCCATACAGTGCATACAATTACTGTGTCTGTGCATTCCCATACTGTGCATACAATTACTGTGTCTGTGCATTCCCATACTGTGCATACAATTACTGTGCATTCCCATACTGTGCATACAATTACTGTGTCTGTGCATTCCCATACTGTGCATACAATTACTGTGCCTGTGCATTCCCATACAGTGCATACAATACTGTGTCCTGTGCATTCCCATACTGTGCATACAATTACTGTGTCATGTGCATTCCCATACTGTGCATACAATTACTGTGCCTGTGCATTCCCATACTGTGCATACAATTACTGTGTCTGTGCATTCCCATACTGTGCATACAATTACTGTGCCTGTGCATTCCCATACTGTGCATACAATACTGTGCCTGTGTATACAATACTGTGTCTGTGCATACAATTACTGTGTCTGTGCATTCCCATACAGTGCATACAATTACTGTGCCTGTGCATTCCCATACTGTGCATACAATTACTGTGCATGTGCATTCCCATACAGTGCATACAATTACTGTGTCTGTGCATTCCCATACTGTGCATACAATTACTGTGTCTGTGCATTCCCATACTGTGCATACAATACTGTGCATGTGCATTCCCATACTGTGCATACAATTACTGTGCCTGTGCATTCCCATACTGTGCATACAATTACTGTGTCTGTGCATTCCCATACTGTGCATACAATTACTGTGTCTGTGCATTCCCATACTGTGCATACAATTACTGTGCCTGTGCATTCCCATACTGTGCATACAATGACTGTGTCTGTGCATTCCCATACTGTGCATACAATTACTGTGCCTGTGCATTCCCATACTGTGCATACAATTACTGTGCCTGTGCATTCCCATACTGTGCATACAATTACTGTGTCTGTGCATTCCCATACTGTGCATACAATACTGTGCCTGTGCATTCCCATACTGTGCATACAATTACTGTGCCTGTGCATTCCCATACTGTGCATACAATTACTGTGCCTGTGCATTCCCATACTGTGCATACAATTACTGTGTCTGTGCATTCCCATACAGTGCATACAATTACTGTGTCTGTGCATTCCCATACTGTGCATACAATTACTGTGTCTGTGCATTCCCATACTGTGCATACAATTACTGTGCCTGTGCATTCCCATACTGTGCATACAATTACTGTGTCTGTGCATTCCCATACTGTGCATACAATTACTGTGCCTGTGCATTCCCATACTGTGCATACAATTACTGTGTCTGTGCATTCCCATACTGTGCATACAATTACTGTGCCTGTGCAATTCCCATACTGTGCATACAATACTGTGCCTGTGCATTCCTATACTGTGCATACAATTACTGTGTCATGTGCTTTCCCATACTGTGCATACAATTACTGTGCCTGTGCATTCCCATACTGTGCATACAATACTGTGCCTGTGCATTCCCATACTGTGCATACAATTGCTGTGTCTGTGCATTCCCATACTGTGCATACAATTACTGTGTCTGTGCATTCCCATACTGTGCATACAATTACTGTGTCTGTGCATTCCCATACTGTGCATACAATACTGTGCCTGTGCATTCCCATACTGTGCATACAATTACTGTGTCTGTGCATTCCCATACTGTGCATACAATTACTGTGCCTGTGCATACAATACTGTGTCTGTGCATACAATACTGTGCCTGTGCATTCCCATACTGTGCATACAATTACTGTGCCTGTGCATTCCCATACTGTGCATACAATTACTGTGTCTGTGCATTCCCATACTGTGCATACAATTACTGTGTCTGTGCATTCCCATACTGTGCATACAATTACTGTGTCTGTGCATTCCCATACTGTGCATACAATTACTGTGCCTGTGCATTCCCATACTGTGCATACAATTACTGTGTCCTGTGCATTCACATACTGTGCATACAATTACTGTGCAGTGCATTCCCATACTGTGCATACAATTACTGTGCTGTGCATTCCCATACTGTGCATACAATTACTGTGTCTGTGCATTCCCATACTGTGCATACAATTACTGTGCTGTGCATTCCCATACTGTGCATACAATTACTGTGTCCTGTGCATTCCCAGTACTGTGCATTCCATACTGTGCATACAATTACTGTGCCTGTGCATTCCCATACTGTGCATACAATTACTGTGTCTGTGCATTCCCATACTGTGCATACAATTACTGTGTCTGTGCATTCCCATACAGTGCATACAATTACTGTGTCTGTGCATTCCCATACTGTGCATACAATACTGTGCCTGTGCATTCCCATACAGTGCATACAATTACTGTGCTGTGCATTCCCATACTGTGCATACAATACTGTGGCTGTGCTTTACCATACTGTGCATACAATTACTGTGTCCTGTGCATTCCCATACTGTGCATACAATTACTGTGTCTGTGCATTCCCATACTGTGCATACAATTACTGTGTCTGTGCATTCCCATACTGTGCATACAATTACTGTGCCTGTGCATTCCCATACTGTGCATACAATTACTGTGTCTGTGCATTCCCATACTGTGCATACAATTACTGTGTCTGTGCATTCCCATACTGTGCATACAATTACTGTGTCTGTGCATTCCCATACTGTGCATACAATTACTGTGCCTGTGCATTCCCATACTGTGCATACAATTACTGTGTCTGTGCATTCCCATACTGTGCATACAATTACTGTGCCTGTGCATTCCCATACTGTGCATACAATTACTGTGTCTGTGCATTCCCATACTGTGCATACAATTACTGTGCCTGTGCATTCCCATACTGTGCATACAATTACTGTGCCTGTGCATACAATTACTGTGTCTGTGCATTCCCATACTGTGCATACAATTACTGTGTCTGTGCATTCCCATACTGTGCATACAATTACTGTGTCTGTGCATTCCCATACTGTGCATACAATTACTGTGCATTCCCATACTGTGCATACAATTACTGTGCCTGTGCATTCCCATACTGTGCATACAATTACTGTGTCTGTGCATTCCCATACTGTGCATACAATTACTGTGCATTCCCATACTGTGCATACAATTACTGTGTCTGTGCATTCCCATACTGTGCATACATTACTGTGTATGTGCATTCCCATACTGTGCATACAATTACTGTGTCTGTGCATTCCCATACTGTGCATACAATTACTGTGTCTGTGCATTCCCATACTGTGCATACAATTACTGTGCCTGTGCATTCCCATACTGTGCATACAATTACTGTGCCTGTGCATTCCCATACAGTGCATACAATTACTGTGTCTGTGCATTCCCATACTGTGCATACAATTACTGTGTCTGTGCATTCCCATACTGTGCATACAATTACTGTGCCTGTGCATTCCCATACTGTGCATACAATTACTGTGTCTGTGCATACAATACTGTGTCTGTGCATACAATTACTGTGTCTGTGCATTCCCATACTGTGCATACAATTACTGTGTCTGTGCATTCCCATACTGTGCATACAATTACTGTGCCTGTGCATTCCCATACTGTGCATACAATTACTGTGCCTGTGCATTCCCATACTGTGCATACAATTACTGTGCCTGTGCATTCCCATACTGTGCATACAATTACTGTGTTTGTGCATTCCCATACTGTGCATACAATTACTGTGCCTGTGCATTCCCATACTGTGCATACAATACTGTGCCTGTGCATTCCCATACAGTGCATACAATTACTGTGTCTGTGCATTCCCATACTGTGCATACAATTACTGTGTCTGTGCATTCCCATACTGTGCATACAATTACTGTGTCTGTGCATTCCCATACTGTGCATACAATTACTGTGTCTGTGCATTCCCATACTGTGCATGTACATTCCCATACTGTGCATACAATACTGTGCATGTACATTCCCATACTGTGCATACAATACTGTGCCTGTGCATTCCCATACTGTGCATACAATACTGTGCCTGTGCATTCCCATACTGTGCATACAATACTGTGCCTGTGCATTCCCATACTGTGCATACAATTACTGTGTCTGTGCATTCCCATACTGTGCATACAATTACTGTGTCTATGCATTCCCATACTGTGCATACAATTACTGTGCATGTACATTCCCATACTGTGCATACAATTACTGTGTCTGTGCATTCCCATACTGTGCATACAATTACTGTGTCTGTGCATTCCCATACTGTGCATACAATTACTGTGCATGTACATTCCCATACTGTGCATACAATTACTGTGTCTGTGCATTCTCATACTGTGCATACAATTACTGTGTCTGTGCATTCCCATACAGTGCATACAATTACTGTGCCTGTGCATTCCCATACTGTGCATACAATTACTGTGTCTGTGCATTCCCATACTGTGCATACAATTACTGTGCCTGTGCATTCCCATACAGTGCATACAATACTGTGCATGTGCATTCCCATACTGTGCATACAATACTGTGCCTGTGCATTCCCATACTGTGCATACAATTACTGTGTCTGTGCATTCCCATACTGTGCATACAATTACTGTGTCTGTGCATTCCCATACTGTGCATACAATACTGTGTCTGTGCATACAATACTGTGTCTGTGTATACAATTACTGTGTCTGTGTATACAATACTGTGCCTGTGCATACAATACTGTGCCTGTGCATACAATACTGTGCCTCTGCATACAATACTGTGCCTCTGCATACAATACTGTGTCTGTGCATACAATACTGTGCCTGTGCATACAATACTGTGTTTGTGCATACAATACTGTGTCTGTGTATACAATACTGTGCCTGTGCATACAATACTGTGCATACAATACTGTGTCTGTGTATACAATACTGTGTCTGTGCATACAATACTGTGCCTGTGCATACAATACTGTGTCTGTGCATACAATACTGTGTCTGTGCATACAATACTGTGCCTGTGCATACTGTGGCAAACCTAGCCACTTCTGGACTATAACGTAAGAAAGGTTGTCTGTGACAGACCCTTCGGTCAGGACTGAAAGTGTTAACTTTATTTTCTAACCACAAGTGGCTGGCTCCAGCTACAATCTAATTAATGCTTAGCATTCTATTGTTTGATCACCCCCAGAGAGAAACGCCTAAGTGATAAGGAGAGTCAAGAGTGTCCTGTGGTTGAAGTGTTTAAGTAATATAATCCTATTGTATCATGTCAAGGGCGCTTCTCCCTTTTATCTAATGTACAACATTCTTTCCACCCCCATCTGGGGGGGGGGGGGTCAAAAACCTGTATAAATCTGTATGCTGCCTTCAAATAAAGTGTTATTCTGTTTAAAACCTGAAAACTGGCTGGGTTGTGAACTGCTGATTCCCTATGCAGGACATTGTTCCCTGGTGTTAACCCTTGGTATCCGGTTGGTACCGTTACAATTGGTGGCAAGCGACGGAATGAACCTTATCGCCCAGAAGAGCAACTACACAAGCCAGTAACCTCAGGAAGAGGGGGATTACTACAATACTGACTAAGATGGAAGGAGTACCAGGGACCGAAGTGAATGGAGATGGATTATTCTAAGCTAAAGAGACAAACGTAAAAGGAACTGCTAGAAGCCAGGGGAAAGATAGGCAGCAGCAAACCCAAGGCTATATTAATTGCTGAGCTGATGGAGGGAGACAGAGCTCGCAGCGCTACGCCTCCAGCAGCCATGGAGGAGACCCTATACCAGAGGGAAATGAGGACCAGGCTGGAATTTTTACCCCAACCTGTACCACGGGATATGCTATCCGTGGTAATGGCAGATGTGCAGGAGTACGTGATGGCACACAGTCCGCGGAATGCATCCTCCCGAGCAGAATCCATTTTGGACGCACTCAGCAACCCAGTAAGACCCAAAATCCCATACCATGCATTTAAAATGTTTTGTGAGGAGAAGGATGAGATTGATGGGTATTTACAGGATTTTGAGAGACTGTGCGAGTTACATGATTTGGAGCAGTCCGTATGGGTGCCGGTGCTAGCAGGCAAGCTAGCCGGTAGGGCAGCGGAAGCGTATCGCGCTGTACCCAGGGAGGACAGCAAGGATTACGCTAAAGTGAAGAGAGCGATCTTGGAAAGATATGCCATTACCTCAGAGGCATACCGGCGCAAGTTTAGAGGCCTGCGCAAGCCAGAAAGAGATTCCCATGCAGAGTGGGCCCACAAGCTGGATCAAGCATCTCAGGGGTGGATACAGGCCAGCCAAGCTACCACCATGGAAGAATTGCGACAACTGATGCTGTTGGAGCAATTCTTTAACGGCTTGTCCCCAGAAGCCCAAGAATGGGTGAGAGATCGAAAACCCCTCACCTTAACCGAAGCAGCCAGATTAGCAGACCAGCATTTTGATGCCAGGAGGCACCATGGACTACAGCCTAACAACGGACGGGCTAATATACAATGCCACACCTGCAAGCAGTGGGGACATATGGCACGTGAGTGCACCCAAAATCGGAGCAGACAAGCTTGGAACCAGGTCAGACAGAACCTGGCCCCAAGGGCGGCTGCTCACCATTACCAAACGGAGCCAGCCGCTCATGAGGTGTTGAGCACCCAAGCCGAGGAACCCCTGGGAATTCTGCATGAGGTGATGTCGGTCCAGGGACTTCGGGATTCGGGAGCTACTTTAACCCTGATAGCTCCCCATTTGGTGCCGGATACAGCACCCACTGGCGGATCCGTGGCAGTACGAGGGGCAGGGGGAGCAGTATACCGATTGCCCACTGCTAGAGTGGAGTACAGACCCCCAGTCACCCCAGCAGCTGCCAGTTACCAACCCCCGGCGCACCGCTATACCACACGGCCTCCGGCCACGAACTACCCTCAGAGAGCCCGGTTCAATTCGCGGGGCTACTCACAACCTATTCGGTGCTTTGGATGTAAGCAACTAGGGCACAAAAGACCAGAGTGTCCCCTAAATGCAGCGAATCAAGCACAGTCCTGGAGAAGACCCGCTGGCGGAATCCCACATAATCCTCAGCCTGTGGCCCGCTACGTAGAGGCGCCAGAATGCTGGGGCAGCCTACATGAAGCAGACCCCGTGCAAGCTGCCCACCGGAATAACCGGCAACGGGTTAAAGTGAATGGGAAGGAGGTCAGTTGTCTACGGGATACTGGTGCTACCATGACCTTGCTTCAAGAGAACTTGGTGCCTGAGAAACAGCACACTGGAGACACTGTGGCTGTGAGGGTAGCAGGGGGCACTGTGTTCCGCCTACCTGTTGCCAGGGTACATTTGGATTGGGGAGTGGGCGCTAGACTTGTGAATGTGGGGGTCAAGAAGGACTTACCTGCTGATGTTCTCCTTGGAAATGACTTGGCCCCCCTTGTTTCTGCCTATGCTCCCATGGATCCCGCTAATGTTAACCCTGTGACTACCCAAGCCCAGTCCCTCCGGGAAGAGACGCTTCCATGTTTGGGGTGGGGGCAGTACTGAGCCAAGTTGGAGCAGATGGCGGAGAACACCCCGTAGCTTACTTGAGCCGAAAGTTGTTGCCCCGGACATCCCCAAGCCGATCCGTTGGGATCAGACTGTGTATGCCGGCTTGGTTCTGGGGGAGCATTGTGGCAAACCTAGCCACTTCTGGACTATAACGTAAGAAAGGTTGTCTGTGACAGACCCTTCGGTCAGGACTGAAAGTGTTAACTTTATTTTCTAACCACAAGTGGCTGGCTCCAGCTACAATCTAATTAATGCTTAGCATTCTATTGTTTGATCACCCCCAGAGAGAAACGCCTAAGTGATAAGGAGAGTCAAGAGTGTCCTGTGGTTGAAGTGTTTAAGTAATATAATCCTATTGTATCATGTCAAGGGCGCTTCTCCCTTTTATCTAATGTACAACATTCTTTCCACCCCCATCTGGGGGGGGGGGGGTCAAAAACCTGTATAAATCTGTATGCTGCCTTCAAATAAAGTGTTATTCTGTTTAAAACCTGAAAACTGGCTGGGTTGTGAACTGCTGATTCCCTATGCAGGACATTGTTCCCTGGTGTTAACCCTTGGTATCCGGTTGGTACCGTTACACTGTGTCTGTGCATACAATACTGTGCATACAATACTGTGCCTGTGCATTCAATACTGTGCATACAATACTGTGTCTGTGCATACAATACTGTGTATACAATACTGTGCCTGTGTATACAATACTGTGTCTGTGCATACAATACTGTGCCTGTGCATACAATACTGTGCATACAATACTGTGCCTGTGCATACAATACTGTGTCTGTGCATACAATACTGTGCCTGTGTATACAATACTGTGTCTGTGCATACAATACTGTGTCTGTGTATACAATACTGTGTCTGTGTATACAATACTGTGTCTGTGCATACAATACTGTGTCTGTGCATACAATACTGTGTCTGTGCATACAATACTGTGCCTGTGCATACAATACTGTGTCTGTGCATACAATACTGTGTCTGTGCATACAATACTGTGTCTGTGTATACAATACTGTGTCTGTGCATACAATACTGTGCCTGTGTATACAATACTGTGTCTGTGCATACAATACTGTGCCTGTGCATACAATACTGTGTCTGTGCATACAATACTGTGCCTGTGCATACAATACTGTGCCTGTGCATACAATACTGTGCCTGTGTATACAATACAGTGTCTGTGCATACAATACTGTGTCTGTGCATACAATACTGTGCCTGTGTATACAATACTGTGTCTGTGCATACAATACTGTGTCTGTGCATACAATACTGTGTCTGTGTATACAATACTGTGTCTGTGTATACAATACTGTGTCTGTGCATACAATACTGTGTCTGTGCATACAATACTGTGTCTGTGCATACAATACTGTGCCTGTGCATACAATACTGTGTCTGTGCATACAATACTGTGTCTGTGCATACAATACTGTGTCTGTGTATACAATACTGTGTCTGTGCATACAATACTGTGCCTGTGCATACAATACTGTGTCTGTGCATACAATACTGTGCCTGTGTATACAATACTGTGTCTGTGCATACAATACCGTGCCTGTGCATACAATACTGTGTCTGTGTATACAATACTGTGTCTGTGCATACAATACTGTGCCTGTGTATACAATACTGTGTCTGTGCATACAATACTGTGTCTGTGCATACAATACTGTGTCTGTGCATACAATACTGTGCCTGTGCATACAATACTGTGCCTGTGTATACAATACTGTGTCTGTGCATACAATACTGTGCCTGTGTATACAATACTGTGTCTGTGCATACAATACTGTGTCTGTGCATACAATACTGTGTCTGTGTATACAATACTGTGTCTGTGCATACAATACTGTGCCTGTGTATACAATACTGTGTCTGTGCATACAATACTGTGTCTGTGTATACAATACTGTGCCTGTGCATACAATACTGTGTCTGTGTATACAATACTGTGCCTGTGCATACAATACTGTGTCTGTGCATACAATACTGTGTCTGTGCATACAATACTGTGTCTGTGCATACAATACTGTGTCTGTGCATACAATACTGTGTCCTGTGCATACAATACTGTGTCTGTGCATACAATACTGTGCCTGTGTATACAATACTGTGTCTGTGTATACAATACTGTGCCTGTGCATACAATACTGTGTCTGTGTATACAATACTGTGCCTGTGCATACAATACTGTGCCTGTGCATACAATACTGTGCCTGTGATATACAATACTGTGTCTGTGCATACAATACTGTGCCTGTGCATACAATACTGTGTCTGTGCATACAATACTGTGTCCTGTGCATACAATACTGTGTCTGTGCATACAATACTGTGTCTGTGCATACAATACTGTGCCTGTGCATACAATACTGTGTCTGTGCATACAATACTGTGTCTGTGCATACAATACTGTGTCTGTGCATACAATACTGTGTCTGTGCATACAATACTGTGTCTGTGCATACAATACTGTGCCTGTGCATACAATACTGTGTCTGTGCATACAATACTGTGCCTGTGCATACAATACTGTGTCTGTGCATACAATACTGTGTCTGTGCATACAATACTGTGTCTGTGCATACAATACTGTGTCTGTGTATACAATACTGTGTCTGTGCATACAATACTGTGTCTGTGCATACAATACTGTGTCTGTGCATACAATACTGTGCCTGTGCATACAATACTGTGTCTGTGCATACAATACTGTGTCTGTGCATACAATACTGTGTCTGTGCATACAATACTGTGTCTGTGCATACAATACTGTGTCTGTGCATACAATACTGTGCCTGTGCATACAATACTGTGTCTGTGCATACAATACTGTGTCTGTGCATACAATACTGTGTCTGTGCATACAATACTGTGCCTGTGCATACAATACTGTGCCTGTGCATACAATACTGTGCCTGTGCATACAATACTGTGCCTGTGCATACAATACTGTGCCTGTGCATACAATACTGTGTCTGTGCATACAATACTGTGCCTGTGCATACAATACTGTGCCTGTGTA
Organism: Bombina bombina; assembly: GCF_027579735.1. NCBI lineage: Eukaryota > Metazoa > Chordata > Amphibia > Anura > Bombinatoridae > Bombina > Bombina bombina. The sequence continues at coordinate 20,417 of NW_026511679.1, forward strand.
TACAATACTGTGCCTGTGCATACAATACTGTGTCTGTGCATACAATACTGTGTCTGTGCATACAATACTGTGTCTGTGCATACAATACTGTGTCTGTGTATACAATACTGTGTCTGTGCATACAATACTGTGTCTGTGTATACAATACTGTGTCTGTGCATACAATACTGTGTCTGTGCATACAATACTGTGTCTGTGCATACAATACTGTGTCTGTGCATACAATACTGTGTCTGTGCATACAATACTGTGTCTGTGCATACAATACTGTGTCTGTGCATACAATACTGTGTCTGTGCATACAATACTGTGTCTGTGCATACAATACTGTGTCTGTGTATACAATACTGTGTCTGTGCATACAATACTGTGTCTGTGCATACAATACTGTGTCTGTGCATACAATACTGTGTCTGTGCATACAATACTGTGCCTGTGCATACAATACTGTGTCTGTGCATACAATACTGTGTCTGTGCATACAATACTGTGCCTGTGCATACAATACTGTGGCCTGTGCATACAATACTGTGCCTGTGCATACAATACCGTGTCTGTGCATACAATACTGTGCCTGTGCATACAATACTGTGTCTGTGCATACAATACTGTGTCTGTGCATACAATACTGTGTCTGTGCATACAATACTGTGTCTGTGCATACAATACTGTGTCTGTGCATACAATACTGTGTCTGTGCATACAATACTGTGCATACAATACTGTGTCTGTGCATACAATACTGTGTCTGTGCATACAATACTGTGTCTGTGCATACAATACTGTGTCTGTGCATACAATACTGTGTCTGTGCATACAATACTGTGTCTGTGTATACAATTACTGTGTCTGTGCATACAATACTGTGTCTGTGCATACAATACTGTGTCTGTGCATACAATACTGTGTCTGTGCATACAATACTGTGTCTGTGCATACAATACTGTGCATACAATACTGTGCCTGTGCATACAATACTGTGTCTGTGCATACAATACTGTGCATACAGTACTGTGTCTGTGCATACAATACTGTGCATACAATACTGTGTCTGTGCATACAATACTGTGCATACAATACTGTGCATACAATACCGTGTCTGTGCATACAATACTGTGTCTGTGCATACAATACTGTGTCTGTGCATACAATACTGTGTCTGTGTATACAATACTGTGTCCTGTGCATACAATACTGTGTCTGTGCATACAATACTGTGTCTGTGCATACAATACTGTGCATACAATACTGTGCCTGTGCATACAATACTGTGTCTGTGCATACAATACTGTGTCTGTGCATACAATACTGTGCCTGTGCATACAATACTGTGTCTGTGCATACAATACTGTGCATACAATACTGTGTCTGTGCATACAATACTGTGTCTGTGCATACAATACTGTGCATACAATACTGTGTCTGTGCATACAATACTGTGTCTGTGCATACAATACTGTGCCCTGTGCATACAATACTGTGTCTGTGCATACAATACTGTGTCTGTGCATACAATACTGTGTCTGTGCATACAATACTGTGCATACAATACTGTGCCTGTGCATACAATACTGTGCATACAATACTGTGCCTGTGCATACAATACTGTGCATACAATACTGTGCCCTGTGGTATACAATTACTTGTCTGTGCATACAATACGGCCTGTGCATACAATACTGTGCTGTGATACAATACTGTGTCTGTCATTACAATACTGTGCCTGTGCATACAATTACTGTGTCCTGTGCATACACAATACTGTGCCTGTGCATACAATACTGTGCCTGTGTATACAATACTGTGTCTGTGCATACAATACTGTGTCTGTGCATACAATACTGTGTCTGTGCATACAATACTGTGCATACAATACTGTGTCTGTGCATACAATACTGTGCATACAATACGGTGTCTGTGCATACAATACTGTGTCTGTGCATACAATACTGTGTCTGTGCATACAATACTGTGTCTGTGCATACAATACTGTGTCTGTGCATACAATACTGTGCCTGTGCATACAATACTGTGTCTGTGCATACAATACTGTGTCTGTGCATACAATACTGTGTCTGTGCATACAATACTGTGTCTGTGCATACAATACTGTGCCTGTGCATACAATACTGTGCCTGTGCATACAATACTGTGCCTGTGCATACAATACTGTGTCTGTGCATACAATACTGTGTCTGTGCATACAATACTGTGCCTGTGCATACAATACTGTGTCTGTGTATACAATACTGTGTCTGTGCATACAATACTGTGCCTGTGCATACAATACTGTGTCTGTGCATACAATACTGTGTCTGTGCATACAATACTGTGTCCTGTGTATACAATACTGTGTCCTGTGCATACAATACTGTGTCTGTGCATACAATACTGTGTCTGTGCATACAATACTGTGTCCTGTGCATACAATACTGTGCCTGTGCATACAATACTGTGTCCTGTGCATACAATACAGTGTCTGTGCATACAATACTGTGTCTGTGCATACAATACTGTGTCTGTGCATACAATACTGTGCCTGTGCATACAATACTGTGCCCTGTGCATACAATACAGTGTCTGTGCATACAATACTGTGCCTGTGCATACAATACTGTGTCTGTGTATACAATACTGTGTCTGTGCATACAATACTGTGCATACAATACTGTGTCTGTGCATACAATACTGTGTCTGTGCATACAATACTGTGTCTGTGCATACAATACTGTGTCTGTGCATACAATACTGTGTCTGTGCATACAATACTGTGTCTGTGCATACAATACTGTGTCTGTGCATACAATACTGTGTCTGTGCATACAATACTGTGTATACAATACTGTGTCTGTGCATACAATACTGTGTCTGTGCATACAATACTGTGTCTGTGCATACAATACTGTGTCTGTGCATACAATACTGTGTCTGTGCATACAATACTGTGTCTGTGCATACAATACTGTGTCTGTGCATACAATACTGTGTCTGTGCTATACAATACTGTGTCTGTGCATACAATACTGTGTCTGTGCTTACAATACTGTGTCTGTAGCATACAATACTGTGTCTGTGCATACAATACTGTGTCTGTGCATACAATACTGTGCCTGATGCATACAATACTGTGTCTGTGCATACAATACTGTGCCTGTGGCATACAATTACTGTGTCTGTGCATACATTACTGTGTCTGTGGCATTACAATACTGACGTCTGTGCATACAATACTGTGTCTTGTGCATACAATTCTGTGTCCCTGTGCTACAATACATTGTCCTGCCATGCATACAATACTGGGTGCATACAAAACTGTTGTCTGTGCATACAATACTGTGTCGTGTAAACAATACTGTGCCTGTGCATTACAAAACTGTGCCTGTTGCATACAATACTGTCTGTGCATACAATACTGTGTCTGTGCATACAATACTGTGTCTGTGCATATCAATACTGTGCTCTGTGCATACAATTATCTGTTCTGTGCACTAGCAATACTGTGTCTGTGTATACAATACTGTGCCTGTGCATACAATACTGTGCCTGTGCATACAATACTGTGTCTGTGCATACAATACTGTGTCTGTGTATACAATACTGTGCATACAATACTGTGCCTGTGCATACAATACTGTGCCTGTGCATACAATACTGTGTCTGTGCATACAATACTGTGTCTGTGCATACAATACTGTGCCTGTGCATACAATACTGTGCCTGTGCATACAATACTGTGTCTGTGCATACAATACTGTGTCTGTGCATACAATACTGTGTCTGTGTATACAATACTGTGTCTGTGCATACAATACTGTGTCTGTGCATACAATACCGTGTCTGTGCATACAATACTGTGTCTGTGCATACAATACTGTGCCTGTGCATACAATACTGTGTCTGTGCATACAATACTGTGCCTGTGCATACAATACTGTGCCTGTGCATACAATACTGTGCATACAATACTGTGCCTGTGCATACAATACTGTGCCTGTGCATACAATACTGTGCATACAATACGGTGCCTGTGCATACAATACTGTGCTGCTGTGCATACAATACTGTGTCTGTGCATACAAGTACTGTGTCTGGTGCATACAATACTGTGCTGTGATACCAATACTGTGTCCTGTGCATACAATACTGTGTCCTGTGCATACAATACTGTGCATACTAAGTACTGTGCTGTGCATACAATACGTGTCCTGTGCATACAATACTGATGTCCTGTGCTATACAATACTGTGTCTGTGGCATACAATACTGTGTCTGTGCATACAATACTGTGGTCTGTGCATACAATACTGTGGTCCTGTGCATACAATACTGTGTCTGTGCATACAATACAGTGTCTGTGTGCATACAATACTGTGTCTGTGTATACAATACTGTGTCTGTGCATACAAACTGTGTCTGTGCATACAATACTGTCTGTGTATACAATACTGTGTCCTGTGCATACAATACTGTGTCTGTGCATACAATACTGTGCCTGTGTATACAATACTGTGCTGTGCATACAATACTGTGTCTGTGCATACAATACTGTGTCTGTGCATACAATACTGTGTCTGAGAATACAATACTGGTGTCTGTGCATACAAATACTGTGTCCTGTGCATACAATACTGTGTCTGTGTCAATACAATACTGTGGTCTGTGCATACAATACTGTGTCTGTGTATACAATACTGTGTCCTGTGTATACAATACTGTGTCTGTGCATACAATACTGTGTCTGTGCATACAATACTGTGTCTGTGTATACAATACTGTGCCTGTGCATACAATACTGTGTCTGTGCATACAATACTGTGTCTGTGTATACAATACTGTGCCTGTGCATACAATACTGTGTCTGTGCATACAATACTTGTGTCTGTGCATACAATACTGTGTCTGTGCATACAATACCTGTGTCTGTGCATACAATACTGTGCCTGTGCATACAATACTGTGTAGTGCATACAATACTGTGCCCTGTGCATACAATACTGTGCCTGTGCATACAATACTGTGCATACAATACTGTGTCTGTGCATACAATACTGTGTCTGTGCATACAATACTGTGCCTGTGCATACAATACTGTGTCTGTGTATACAATACTGTGTCTGTGTATACAATACTGTGTCTGTGCATACAATACTGTGTCTGTGTATACAATACTGTGTCTGTGTATACAATACTGTGTCTGTGCATACAATACTGTGTCTGTGCATACAATACTGTGTCTGTGTATACAATACTGTGTCTGTGTATACAATACTGTGTCTGTGCATACAATACGGTGTGTCTGTGCATACAATACTGTGTCCTGTGTATACAATACTGTGTCTGTGTATACAATACTGTGTCTGGTGGCATACAATACTGTGTCTGTGCATACAATACTGTGTCTGTGTATACAATACTGTGTCTGGATACAATACTGTGTCTGTGCTACAATACTGTGCCCTGTGTATACAATACTGTGTCTGTGCATACAATACTGTGCCTGTGCATACAATACTGAGTCTGAGCATACAATACTGTGTCTGTTGCATACAATACTGTGTATACAATACTGTGCCTGTGCATACAAAACTGTGTCTGTGCATACAATACTGTGTCTGTGCATACAATACTGTGTCTGTGTATACAATACTGTGCCTGTGCATACAATACTGTGTCTGTGCATACATACTGTGTCTGTGCATACAATACTGTGTCTGTGCATACAATACTGTGCCTGTGCATACAATACTGTGTCTGTGCATACAATACTGTGCCTGTGCATACAATACTGTGCCTGTGCATACAATACTGTGCCTGTGCATACAATACTGTGCCTGTGCATACAATACTGTGTCTGTGTATACAATACTGTGTCTGTGTATACAATACTGTGCCTGTGCATACAATACTGTGTCTGTGCATACAATACTGTGCATGTGCATACAATACTGTGTCTGTGCATACAATACTGTGCATACAATACTGTGCCTGTGCATACAATACTGTGCATACAATACTGTGTCTGTGCATACAATACTGTGTCTGTGCATACAATACTGTGTCTGTGCATACAATACTGTGTCTGTGCATACAATTACTGTGTCAGTGCATACAATACTGGTGCCTGTGTAAACAATACAGTGTCTGTGCATACAATACTGTGTCTGTGCATACAATACTGTGTCTGTGCATACAATACTGTGTCTGTGCATACAATACTGTGTCTGTGCATACAATACTGTGCCTGTGCTACAATACTGTGCCTGTGCATACAATACTGTGCCTGTGCATACAATACTGTGTCTGTGCATACAATACTGTGCCTGTGCATACAATACTGTGCCTGTGCATACAATACTGTGTCTGTGCATACAATACTATGCCTGTGCATACAATACTGTGTCTGTGCATACAATACCGTGTCTGTGCATACAATACTGTGCCTGTGCATACAATACTGTGCATACAATACTGTGTCTGTGTATACAATACTGTGTCTGTGCATACAATACCGTGTCTGTGCATACAATACTGTGCCTGTGCATACAATACTGTGCATACAATACTGTGTCTGTGTATACAATACTGTGTCTGTGCATACC
>NW_026511679.1:27113-32751 GCF_027579735.1 Bombina bombina
TAGTATTGTATGCACAGACACAGTATTGTATGCACAGGACACAGTATTGTATGCACAGACACAGTATTGTATGCACAGACACAGTATTGTATGCACAGACACAGTATTGTATGCACAGACACAGTATTGTATGCACAGACACAGTATTGTATGCACAGACACAGTATTGTATGCACAGACACAGTATTGTATGCACAGACACAGTATTGTATGCACAGACACAGTATTGTATGCACAGACACAGTATTGTATGCACAGGCACAGTATTGTATACACAGACACAGTATTGTATGCACAGGCACAGTATTGTATGCACAGACACAGTATTGTATGCACAGACACAGTATTGTATGCACAGACACAGTATTGTATGCACAGACACAGTATTGTATGCACAGACACAGTATTGTATACACAGACCACAAGTATTTGTATGCAACCAGACACTGTATTGTATGCACAGACCAGTATTGTATGCACAGGCACAGTATTGTATGCACAGACACAAGTATTGTATGCACATACACAGGTATTGTATGCACAGACCAACAGTATTGTATGCACAGACACAGTATTGTATGCACAGACACAAGTATGTATGCAACAGACACAGTATTGTTACTAACAGCACAGTATGTATTGCACAGGCACTAGTATTGTATGCACAGACCAGTCTTGTATGCACAGACACAGTATTGTATACAACAGACACGGTATTGTATGCACAGGCACAGTAAGTATTGTTTTGCACAGACCACAGTATTGTATTGCACAGACCCAGTATTGTATGCAACAGACACTGTATTGTAATGCACAGGCCACAGTATTGTATGCACAAGACCAGTATTGTATACACAGCACAGTATTGTATGCACAGCCACAGTATTGTCTACACAGGCACCAGCTATTGTATGCAACAGCCACCAGTATTGTATACACAGGCACAGTATTGGTATGCAACAGCCACAGTATTGTATGCACAGGCACAGTATTGTATGCACAGCACAGTATTGTCTGCACAGACACAGCTATTGTCATGCACAGGCACAGTATTGTATGCAACAGGCACAGTATTGTATGCACCAGACACAGTATTGTATGCACGACACGTATTGTACTGCACAGGCACAGTATTGTATAACACAGACACAGTATTGTATACACAGCACAGTATTGTATGCACGGCACGTATTGTATGCACAGGACACAGTATTGTATACACAGACACAGTATTGTATGCAAGACACAGTATTGTATGCCACAGGCACAGTATTGTTTGCAGACACAGTATTGTATGCACAGGCACAGCTATTGTATGCACAGGCACAGTATTGTATGCACTGCACAGTATTGTATGCACAGCACAGTATTGTATACACAGGACACAGTATTGTATGCACAGACACAGTATTGTATGCACAGACACAGTATTGTAGCACAGACACAGTATTGTATGCACAGTATTGTATGCACAGACACAGTATTGTATGCACAGGCACAGTATTGTATGCACAGACACAGTATTGTATGCACAGTATTGTATGCACAGACACAGTATTGTATGCACAGGCACAGTATTGTATGCACAGACACAGTATTGTATGCACAGGCACAGTATTGTATGCACAGACACAGTATTGTATGCACAGTATTGTATACACAGACACAGTATTGTATACACAGACACAGTATTGTATGCACAGACACAGTATTGTATGCACAGACACAGTATTGTATGCACAGACACAGTATTGTATACACAGACACATTATTGTATACACAGACACAGTATTGTATGCACAGACACAGTATTGTATGCACAGACACAGTATTGTATACACAGACACAGTATTGTATGCACAGGCACAGTATTGTATGCACAGACACGGTATTGTATGCACAGACACAGTATTGTATGCACAGACACAGTATTGTATACACAGGCACAGTATTGTATGCACAGACACAGTATTGTATGCACAGGCACAGTATTGTATACACAGTATTGTATGCACAGGCACAGTATTGTATACACAGACACAGTATTGTATGCACAGGCACAGTATTGTATGCACAGACACAGTATTGTATGCACAGACACAGTATTGTATGCACAGACACAGTATTGTATGCACAGGCACGGTATTGTATGCACAGACACAGTATTGTATACACAGACACAGTATTGTATGCACAGACACAGTATTGTATGCACAGACACTGTATTGTATACACAGGCACAGTATTGTATACACAGGCACAGTATTGTATGCACAGACACAGTATTGTATGCACAGACACAGTATTGTATGCACAGACACAGTAATTGTATGCACAGACACAGTATTGTATGCACAGGCACGGTATTGTATGCACAGGCACGGTATTGTATGCACAGGCACGGTATTGTATGCACAGGCACGGTACTGTATGCACAGGCACGGTACTGTATGCACAGGCACGGTACTGTATGCACAGGCACAGTATTGTATGCACAGGCACAGTATTGTATGCACAGGCACAGTATTGTATACACAGGCACAGTATTGTATGCACAGACACTGAGGCCTAGTTATCAAGGTGTCAACTTTCCTGCCTTCACCGGCCCAATACGCCCGCCTAAGCTCGCCTACCATCGCCGCCGCAGACCTGAAAAAATTCGCCTAAGTTATCAATAAATCTGTCAAAAAACCGCGCACCAAGTACGGGGCGATGAGCAGCGGACTGTGAGAGTTATCACTCATCCGATCTCGCTGCTCTTCGGCTTTTTTACAGCTTTATTGATAGCCTGTCACTAAGCACCCACACTAACTACACTGTTCTACCCCCTATACCGTCGCCCCCGGAGCCTCCCGCAACTCAATAAAGTTAGTAACCGCTAAACCGCCACTCCTAGACCCCGCCGCAACTCTTATAAATGTATTAACCCCTAAACCGCCGCTCCCGGACACCGCCGCAACCTACATTATACCTAGTAACCCCTATCCTGCCCCCCCTATACCGCCACCCTCTATAATAAAGTTATTAACCCCTATCCTGCTGATCCCGCACCTCGCTGCAACTAAATAAATAGTTTAACCCCTAAACCGCCGCTCCCGGACCCCGCCGCAACCTATATTAAACTTATTAACCCCTAATCTGCCCCCCCTACACCGTCGCCACCTATAATACATTTATTAACCCCTATCCTGCCTTCCCTACACCGCCGCCACTGTAATAAATTTATTAACCCCTAAATCTAAGTCTAACACTAACCCTAACACCCCCCTAACTTAAATATTAATTAAATAAATCTAAATAATATTTCTATTATTAACTAAATTAATCCTATTTAAAACTAAATACTTACCTATAAAATAAACCCTAAGATAGCTACAATATTAATAATAATTATATTGTAGCTATCTTAGGATTTATTTTTATTTTATAGGTAACTTTCAATTTATTTTAACTAGGTACAATAGCTATTAAATAGTTATTAACTATTTAATAGCTACCTAGCTAAAATAAAGAGAAATTTACCTGTAAAATAAAAACTAACCTAAGTTACAATTACACCTAACACTACACTATAATTAAATAAATTATTCCTATTTAAAACTAAATACTTACCTGTAAAATAAACCCTAAGATAGCTACAATGTAATTAATCATTACATTGTAGCTATTTTAGGATTTATATTTATTTACAGGTAACTTTGTATTTATTTTAGCTAGTTAGAATAGTTATTAAATAGTTATTAACTATTTAATAACTACCTAGCTAAAATAAATACAAAATTACCTGTAAAATAAATCCTAACCTAAGTTACAATTAAACCTAACACTACACTATCATTACATTAATTAAATAAATTAACTACAAATAACTACAATTAAATACAATTACATAAACTAACTAAAGTACAAAAAATAAAAAACATAACTTACAAACATTTAAAAAATATTACAACAATTTTAAGCTAATTACACCTAATCTAAGCCCCCTAATAAAATAACAAAGCCCCCAAAATAAAAAAATTCCCTACCCTATTCTACATTAAAAAAGTTCAAAGCTCTTTTACCTTACCAGCCCTTAAAAGGGCATTTTGTGGTTCATGCCCCAAAGAAAACTGCTCTTTTGCCTGTAAAAGAAAAATACAACCCCCCCCCACATTAAAACTCACCACCCACATACCCCTAATCTAACCCAAACCCCCCTTAAAATAACCTAACACTAATCCCCTGAAGATCATCCTACCTTGAGTCGTCTTCACTCAGCTGAGCCACCGATGGAACCGAAGAGGAGATCCGGAGCGGCAGAAGTGATCCTCCAAGGGGCGCTGAAGAAGTCTTCCATCCGATGAAGTGATCCTCCAGGCAGCGCTGAAGAAGTCTTCCATCCGGGCGATGTCATCTTCCAAGCGGCGCTGAAGAAGGCTTCCATCCGGGCGATGTCATCTTCCAAGCGGGGTCTTCAATCTTCTTTCTTCAGGATCCATCTTCATCCCGCCGACGCGGAACATCCTTCTTCCCCGACGGACTACTGACGAATGAAGGCTCCTTTAAGGGACGTCATCCAAGATGGCGTCCCTTCAATTCCGATTGGCTGATAGGATTCTATCAGCCAATCGTAATTAAGGTAGGAAAAATCTGATTGGCTGATTGAATCAGCCAATCAGATTGAAGTTCAATCCGATTGGCTGATCCAATCAGCCAATCGGATTGAGCTCGCATTCTATTGGCTGAGGGCTGGTAAGGTAAAAGAGCTTTGAACTTTTTTAATGTAGAATAGGGTAGGGAATTGTTTTATTTTGGGGGGCTTTGTTATTTTATTAGGGGGCTTAGATTAGGTGTAATTAGCTTAAAATTGTTGTAATATTTTTTAAATGTTTGTAACTTTTTTTTTTTTTGTAACTTAGCTTTTTTTATTTTTTGTACTTTAGTTAGTTTATGTAATTGTATTTAATTGTACTTATTTGTAGCTAAATTATTTAATTAATGTAATGATAGTGTAGTGTTAGGTTTAATTGTAACTTAGCTTAGGATTTATTTTACAGGTAATTTTGTATTTCTTTTAGCTAGGTAGTTATTAAATAGTTAATAACTATTTAATAACTATTCTAACTAGCTAAAATAAATACAAAGTTACCTGTAAAATAAATATAAATCCTAAAATAGCTACAATGTAATTATTAATTACATTGTAGCTATCTTAGGGTTTATTTTACAGGTAAGTATTTAGTTTTAAATAGGAATAATTTATTAAAGTATAGTGTAGTGTTCGTTTTTATTTTACAGGTAAATTTCTCTTTATTTTAGCTAGGTAGCTATTAAATAGTTAATAACTGTAGCAGAGAGGCAGTAGGATCTGTAATATCTTTTTGGTAAGCAGAGACAAGCAAATAACTACTCTTGGTAATTGTAATAATAACCCCTTTCCACCAAGAACTAGACGACACATAGCTTGGGAGTCAACAACAACTATTTCTTCAACAGAACAACAAAAAAACAAACTTCCTATAATAGCCTGCGGTACCTAGAAAGGCTAGCACTTGGGTCTTGGTACGGGGAGTGGGCCACTTGGCTACGGCCTCTACCTTGGCCGGTTCGGGCTTCTGCTGCCCGCTACCTACTCGGTGCCCTAGGTACTAGACCT